>NC_092720.1:227179534-227397846 GCF_047496885.1 Scyliorhinus torazame
CCGACTAAACTACAATCTTCTACACTTCCTGGGTCCGTATCCCTCTATTCCCATCCTATTCATATATTTGTCAAGATGCCCCTTAAATGTCCCTATCGTCCCTGCTTCCACTACCTCCTCCGGTAGCGAGTTCCAGGCACCCACTACCCTCTGCGTAAAAAACTTGCCTCGTACATCTACTCTAAACCTTGCCCCTCTCACCTTAAACCTATGCCCCCTAGTAATTGACCCCTCTACCCTGGGGAAAAGCCTCTGACTATCCACTCTGTCTATGCCCCTCATAATTTTGTATACCTCTATCAGGTCGCCCCTCAACCTCCTTCGTTCCAGTGAGAATAATTCAACCAACAGATCCTAGAAGTGCTTTCAGATACTAATAATAATCTTTATTATTGTCACCAGTAGGCTTACATTAACACTACAATGAAAGTACTGCGAAAATCCCCTAGTTGCCACACTCCAGCGTCTATTATACAGGGGGAGAATTTAGAATGTCCAATTCACCGAACAAGCAAGCCTTTTTGGGACTTGTGGGTAGAAACCAGAGCACCAGGAGGAAACCCACGCAGACACAGGGAGAACGTGCAGACTCCGCACAGTGACCCATGCCGGAATCACTTCTTGACCGACTCAATGGGCCGAATGGCCTCCTTCTGCACTGTAGCGATTCCATGAACTCGGTGCAACTCTAAAGCTGAATGTTTCTCTTTCAGGTGAATGAGTGTGTGATTGGGACGGCGCAGCTAAACCGCAAATAGGTCTCCACAGCTGTACGGTCTTGTCAACCTGAAACCATTATAGCCGGATGAGAAGGACCATTCCTGAGAGGCCTGAAGGATTTGCTGCTTCTCATCCACAGGGTGAATGTTCATTTTTTTTAAAACCCCCCCCCAAGAAGACCTGATATGTGCTCACTTCGCGTGTTCAGCTCCGCTCCACTTTTGTGAGATCCTGCTTGTGTATATTCTTGATTTTAACACATCTTTGATCCTTTGTATTCGTCAACGGTAAAAAAAAAAAAAAAAAATTTTTTTAAAAGAGGCTGCAATTATTTTTAAGTTCACATTCTTCAGCACCGAGCTGCAATGTACAGTGCTGTGTATGTCTGAAAGGCCCTCATTCTTCAGCACCGAGCTGCAATGTACAGTGCTGTGTATGTCTGAAAGACCCTCATATTCTTCAGCACCAAGCTGCACTGTACAGTGCTGTGTATGTCTGAAAGGCCCTCATATTCTTCAGCACCAAGCTGCACTGTACAGTGCTGTGTATGTCTGAAAGGCCCTCACTTCATGGCATGAAATGTCATTGGGGAAAATAAATAATCAGTGCAAGAGGAAAATCTTAACTAACTATTGTGTAGACGCTGTATCGAACAAATACATTTTAACATGCAAATAAAGTTGTGTTGTCCTATTGGTAAATTTACTTGGATTGTCTCGCCACGCACACCCTTCACTGTCACAACTGCTGACCAAACATTACCTCTAATCCAGGGAAATATAGCCAGGCACGGTGCGAAAGCCTGAGGCTGGGAATTCTGGGGCAAGTATCTCGCCAAAACATGCCCCATCATGTCCAAGGCATAGAAGAACTTCGAATCATTCGGGAGGCAGAGGGGGTCATAGATAGCAGCTTCAGGGAATTAGTTACACCAAAGATTGGAGATAGATGGGTAACTGTAAGAGGGACTGGGAAAAAGCAGTCAGTGCAGGGATCCCCTGCGGTCGTTCCCCTGAGAAACCAGTATACCGCTTTGGATACTTGTGGGGGGGGGGGGGGGGGGGGACTTATCAGGGGTAAGCCATGGGGTACGGGCCTCTGGCACGGAGTCTGTCCCTGTTGCTCAGAAGGGAAGGGGGGAGAGGAGCAGAGCATTAGTAATTGGGGACTCGATAGTCAGGGGCACAGATAGGAGATTTTGTGGGAGCGTGAGAGACTCACGTTTGGTATGTTGCCTCCCAGGTGCAAGGGTATGTGATGTCTCGGATCGTGTTTTCCGGGTTCTTAAGGGGGAGGGGGAGCAGCCCCAAGTCGTGGTCCACATTGGCACTAACGACATAGGTAGGAAAGGGGATAAGGATGTCAGGCAGGCTTTCAGGGAGCTAGGATGGAACCTCAGAGCTAGAACAACACAGAGTTGTTATCTCTGGGTTGTTGCCCGTGCCACGTGATAGGGAGATGAGGAATAGGGAGAGAGAGCAATTAAACACGTGGCTACAGGGATGGTGCAGGCGGGAGGGATTCAGATTTCTGGATAACTGGGGCTCTTTCTGGGGAAGGTGGGCCCTCTACAGACAGGATAGTCTACATCTGAACCTGAGGGGCACAAATATCCTGGGGGGGAGATTTGCTGGTGCTCTTTGGGGGGGTTTTAAACTAATGCAGCAGGGGCATGGGAACCTGGATTGTAGTTTTAGGGTAAGGGAGAATGAGAGTATAGAGGCCAGGAGCTTGGATTTGACGTCGCAGGAGGGGGCCAGTGTTCAGGTAGGTGGTTTGAAGTGTGTCTACTTCAATGCCAGGAGTATACGAAATAAGGTAGGGGAACTGGCAGCATGGGTTGGTACCTGGGACTTCGATGTTGTGGCCATTTCGGAGACATGGATAGAGCAGGGACAGGAATGGATGTTGCAGGTTCCGGGTTTAGATGTTTTAGTAAGCTCAGAGAAGGAGGCAAAAGAGGGGAGGTGTGACGCTGCTCGTCAAGAGCAGTATTACGGTGGCGGAGAGGATGCTAGATGGGGACTCTTCTTCCGAGGTAGTATGGGCTGAGGTTAGAAACATGAAAGGAGAGGTCACACTGTTGGGAGTCTTCTATAGGCCTCCAAATAGTTCTAGGGATGTAGAGGAAAGGATGGCAAGGATGATCCTGGATAAGAGCGAAAGTAACAGGGTAGTTATTTATATGGATGATAATGGCATAGTGTAGGTTAGATGGCTTTTGTTTCGGTGCAACATCGTGGGCCGAAGGGCCTGTGCTGCGCTGTATTGTTCTATGTTCTATGTTATTATGGGAGACTTTAACTTTCCAAATATTGACTGGAAAAGATATAGTTCGAGTACATTAGATGGGTCGTTTTTGTACAGTGTGCGCAGGAGGGTTTCCTGACACAATTTGTTGACAGGCCAACAAGAGGCGAGGCCACGTTGGATTTGGTTTTGGGTAATGAACCAGGCCAGGTGTTGGATTTGGAGGTAGGAGAGCACTTTGGGGACAGTGACCACAATTCGGTGATGTTTACATTAATGATGGAAAGGGATAAGTATACACCGCAGGGCAAGAGTTATAGCTGGGGGAAGGGCAATTATGATGCCATTAGACGTGACTTGGGGGGGATAAGGTGGAGAAGTAGGCTGCAAGTGTTGGGCACACTGGATAAGTGGAGCTTGTTCAAGGATCAGCTACTGCGTGTCCTTGATAAGTATGTACCGGTCAGGCAGGGAGGAAGGCGCCGAGTGAGGGAACCGTGGTTTACCAAAGAAGTGGAATCTCTTGTTAAGAGGAAGAAGGAGGCCTATGTGAAGATGAGGTGTGAAGTTTCCGTTGGGACGATGATAGTTACAAGGTAGTGAGGAAGGATCTAAAGAGAGAGCTAAGACGAGCAAGGAGGGGACATGAGAAGTATTTGGCAGGGAAGGATCAAGGAAAACCCTAAAGCTTTCTATAGGTATGTCAGGAATAAGCGAATGACTAGGGAAAGAGTAGGACCAGTCAAGGACAGGGATGGGAAGTTGTGTGTGGAGTCTGAAGAGATAGGCGAGATACTAAATGAATATTTTTCGTCAGTATTCATTCGGGAAAAAGATAATGTTGTGGAGGAGAATGCTGAGCCCCAGGCTAATAGATTAGATGGCATTGAGGTACGTAGGGAAGAGGTGTTGGCAATTCTGGACAGGCTGAAAATAGATAAGTCCCCGGGACCTGATGGGATTTATCCTAGGATTCTCTGGGAGGCCAGGGAAGAGATTGCTGGACCTTTGGCTTTGATTTTTATGTCATCATTGGCTACAGGAATAGTGCCAGAGGACTGGAGGATAGCAAATGTGGTCCCTTTGTTCAAAAAGGGGAGCAGAGACAACCCCGGCAACTATAGACCGGTGAGCCTCACGTCTGTAGTGGGTAAAGTCTTGGAGGGGATTATAAGAGACAAGATTTATAATCATCTAGATAGGAATAATATGATCAGGGATAGTCAGCATAGCTTTGTGAAGGGTAGGTCATGCCTCACAAACCTTATCGAGTTCTTTGAGAAGGTGACTGAACAGGTAGACAAGGGTAGAGCAGTTGATGTGGTGTATATGGATTTCGGCAAAGCGTTTGATAAGGTTCCCCACGGTCGGCTATTGCAGAAAATACGGAGGCTGGGGATTGAGGGTGATTTAGAGATGTGGATCAGAAATTGGCTAGCTGAAAGAAGACAGAGGGTGGTGGTTGATGGGAAATGTTCAGAATGGAGTTCAGTCACAAGTGGAGTACCACAAGGATCAGTTCTGGGGCCGTTGCTGTTTGTCATTTTTATCAATGACCTAGAGGAAGGCGCAGAAGGGTGGGTGAGTAAATTTGCAGACGATACTAAAGTCGGTGGTGTTGTCGATAGTGTGGAAGGATGTAGCAGGTTACAGAGGGATATAGATAAGCTGCAGAGCTGGGCTGAGAGGTGGCAAATGGAGTTTAATGTAGAGAAGTGTGAGGTGATTCACTTTGGAAGGAATAACAGGAATGTGGAATATTTGGCTAATGGTAAAGTTCTTGAAAGTGTGGATGAGCAGAGGGATCTAGGTGTCCATGTGCATAGATCCCTGAAAGTTGCCACCCAGGTTGATAGGGTTGTGAAGAAGGCCTATGGAGTGTTGGCCTTTATTGGTAGAGGGATTGAGTTCCGGAGTCAGGAGGTCATGTTGCAGCTGTACAGAACTCTGGTACGGCCGCATTTGGAGTATTGCGTACAGTTCTGGTCACCGCATTATAGGAAGGACGTGGAGGCTTTGGAGTGGGTGCAGAGGAGATTTACCAGGATGTTGCCTGGTATGGAGGGAAAATCTTATGAGGAAAGGCTGATGGACTTGAGGTTGTTTTCGTTGGAGAGAAGAAGGTTAAGAGGAGACTTAATAGAGGCATACAAAATGATCAGGGGGTTAGATAGGGTGGACAGTGAGAGCCTTCTCCCGCGGATGGAAATGGCTAGCACGAGGGGACATAGCCTTAAACTGAGGGGGTAATAGATATAGGTCAGAGGTAGGTTCTTTACGCAAAGAGTAGTGAGGCCGTGGAATGCCCTACCTGCTACAGTAGTGAACTCGCCAACATTGAGGGCATTTAAAAGTTTATTGGATAAACATATGGATGATAATGGCATAGTGTAGGTTAGATGGCTTTTGTTTTGGTGCAACATCGTGGGCCGAAGGGCCTATACTGCGCTGTATTGTTCTATGTTCTATGTTAAGATGATCATGAAACCACTGTCGTAAAAACCCATCTGGTTCACTAATGTCCCTCAGGGAAGGAAATCTGCCGTCCTTACCTGGTCTGGCCTACATGTGACTCCCGACCCACAGCAATGTGTTTAACGGCCGTCAGGGATGGACAAGAAATGCTGGCAGTCAGCGATGCCCGCATCCCGCCAACAAATAAAAGAAAAATACAGCACAGACTATTATGTTGGGTTGTTTGAAAAGATTGGGCGCAGGGGAGCTTTTATGTTGGGTTTTTTGGTATTGTGTTTGTGAGGGGAAGAGTTCTGGCAGGGGACGCCTCTCTATCAGAGGTTGGCTCGTGAACGGGAGCGAGGAGCCTGTGCGGACAAGTTTCGATGGGCCTGGGAGGTGTGAATGGGGGGTGGGGGAAATGAGGAGAATGCAGAGAGGAGTGGTTTCGAGGGGACGTGGCCGGGAGAGGGGGTTTCTGGGAGAGGGATATCTGGCTGATGACGATTAGGTGCAGGATTGAGTGCCTCTCACTGGGCAGGGCTGGTGAACATGACAGGCAGGAGGGGGAGGGGGGGGCGAAGAGAGACCCCTGGTCCGAATGGCAATGTGGAATGCGCAGTTTGGGTGGACCGGTGAAGTGGGCGAATGTCTTCCAGCATTTTAAGAGCCGAAATGGTGCTGATGCAGGAGAGCCACTTGAGGGTGAAGGACCAGGTTAGGCTTTGGAAGGATTGGGTGAATCGGGTGTTCCACTGGGGCTTTGATAGCTGGGCCCGGGGTGGGGGGGGGGGGGGGGGGGGGGGGCCTTCTGCCCCCACCCTTCTGCGCCTTCCGCCCCACCCTTCTGCGCCTTCCTCTAGGTCATTGATAAAAATGACAAACAGCAACGGCCCCAGAACAGATCCTTGTGGTACTCCACTTGTGACTGTACTCCATTCTGAACATTTCCCATCAACCACCACCCTCTGTCTTCTTTCAGCTAGCCAATTTCTGATCCACATCTCTAAATCACCCTCAATCCCAGCCTCCGTATTTTCTGCAATAGTCTACCGTGGGGAACCTTATCAAACGCTTTGCTGAAATCCATATACACCACATCAACTGCTCTACCCTCATCTACCTGTTCAGTCACCTTCTCAAAGAACTCGATAAGGTTTGTGAGGCATAACCTACCCTTCACAAAGCCATGCTGACTATCGCTGATCATATTATTCCTATCTAGATGATTATAAATCTTGTCTCTTATAATCCCCTCCAAGACTTTACCCACTACAGACGTGAGGCTCACCGGTCTATAGTTGCCGGGGTTGTCTCTGCTCCCCTTTTTGAACAAAGGGACCACATTTGCTGTGGTCTTTAGACTTTTAATTCATCATCTTTAGACTTTTAATTCCAGATTTTTATTGAATTCAAATTTCACCATCGTCTCTGGCTCCCTGAGCATTATTCTGGGTCTTTGCGTTGTACCACTACATTACCGCCCCCCACTTATGCGGTTAAGATCTGAGGTAATAAGTAACTCGCACCATCCTTGTGCCAGGCAATGACAATTTCCAAGTGAATCCAACCAACCCCCCCCCCCCCCCCCCCTTGACATACGGTGAGATCACCCCTGCGGAATTCCGGTCAACATGCGGCGTGAGGGTGGTGCGGTCACTGTTGATCTGAAACAACCCCAAAGCTGGGCACAAGAGCAGGACAGAGGCTGGGTATTCTGTAGCACCTCGGTCTTCCGAGCAAGGAATATCTTTCACCTGCGGTGGAATGTCGACAGCATCAAATGTGTTGGCGGCTCCATTGTGAACGCTCTCTCTCTTCACCAGCCTGGCGGCGAGGCTGCTCCAGGAGGTGCTCTACAGTAATGCCAATTGGACTGGACAGCAGCCCCACATCATTTCGATTTGCAAAAACATTATTGGATCAAACTCCCTACTGTCATGTGAGAGTACCTTTAAGAAATGGTGTTTATAAAATAGCTGTAGTGGGTGTACCTTTAAGAAATGGGTGTTTGTCAAATAGCTGTAGTGGGTGTAACTTTAAGAAATGGGTGTTTGTCAGTGTGGGTGGAGCTAGGCTGTCTGCTTTACTTTCGTTTTAGGCTGTTTGCTACAGGGTGTGTTTTAGTTTCGGTTTGAGAGCTGGATGGCTGCAGGCAAAGCAAGCAGCTGTGTAAGGATCTCTCTCTCTGCAAACTAAAGATTGTCTCCAGATCCTTTGGTGATTTAAAAGTACTACCTGTTTCTGTAGAGAAGTTAAACCTGATGTCTTTCTGTAAAAAGGGTTCTTTTTGTGTCTTATGGATGTTGCAAGGAAAGATTAAGAGTTACTTATAGAGTACTGTATTCTTTGGGGGATTTATTGGTATTGATAGTTGTTAAGATGTTTACTGGGGGTTTATAAGTGTTAACTGGTTTCATAAATAAACATTGTTTTAATTTAAAAGTACTTTAGCTCTCTGTTGCACCACACCTGCAGAGTGGGCCCGTGTGCTCCCCATAACCACAATCTATTCAAAGTTGTGGGTCAGGTGAACTCCATGATACACTTTGGGGTTCTCTAAACCCTGGCCCATAACGCTAGATTGCTGTTCGTGACGCAGACACAAGGCCAGCAGCGCGGGTTCAATTCCCGTACCGGCTGAGGTTATTCACGTAGGCCTCGCCTTCTCAACCTTGCCCCCTCGCCTGAGGTGTGGTGATCCTCACGTTAAATCACCGCCAGCCAGCTCACCCCCCCCCCCCCCCCCAACCCCCTCAAAAGCGGAAAGCAGCCTATGGTCATCGGGGACTGTGGCGTGTTTACCGTACCGACACTGGAAGGGAATTGTTTACCGTACCTACACTGGAAGGGAACTGTATCTAAAGCAGCACTGTTTCCAGGAACTAAATGATTTAGATCCAAAACTTTAACTATTTCCTCTCCGCAGATGCTGCCAGACCTGCTGAGTTTATCCAGCATTTTCTGTTTCTCATTCAGATTTCAAGCTTCTACCGCATTTTGCTTTCATTTGAAGGAATTGCACCTCTTGAATGTCTTATGATCGTTGGGGGGCCCAGTTTCCCCAAGGCAATGCCCCAGCCAATCTGGCAGTATAAATTGTTGCGAGTTTAAAATTTGGTGTTCTTGTGTTTTCCGTGATGAGTGCAATGCGAAAAGCTTCAGCAACGTTTAGGTTCTCTACCAGCACGTCACTTCAAGAGGAATGAGGCACCACGATCAATATTATAAATGAATCACCTCTTTATTTCCATGTTAAAGTAAATGGTGGTTCATGTCCACCAATTCAGAATGAGACAAGGAAATCTCTTGTGCAGCCAGGCTCTGTTTGGTGGCAGTCGTCACAACACGACAGCAGATCCTGAAGGATCCTCCGGCATCACCTGCCCGGGGCAACTGCCTTCAAAGCGTCCTCATTCTCATCCAGACTACTGCCGCATTTCTTCATCTTTCGTTTCTACATTCGCTGCCTTTCCTCCTGCGGTCGCCCCGCCATCTCCTCTCCCCAGCTCCACGCTGTCTGCTGGCTTTGTCCTCGAGGGGGCAGCTTCGACTGGAGACCCAAAAGAGAAAAGAGGTCATGTTGGCCGATTCAAAATGGCCACCTGTAAACCACTCCCAATTGGAGGAGTGGCTGTGGAGCCAGAGAGCAGTTTCAGTTCCCAGGAGAGATTGTCGGGGAGACCGTGATTAGCAGCCTTCGGACGCATGCAGGAATTGGGCAACAACGTAGGAACAGAGTAGGCCATTCAACCCCTCGAGCCTGTCCCACATTCAATGAGATCATGGCTGATCTATGACCTAACTTCATATAATTGCCGTTTGACCCAAATCCCTCAATATCTTTGCTCAACAAAAATCTATCCATCTCCGATTTAAAATTAACAACTGTTGTTGCTTCACCTGTTGTTTGTGGGAGAGAGTTCCAAACCTATACCACCATTTGAGTGAAGATGTTCTTCCCAACATCTCTCCTGAACGGTCCAACCCTAATTTTTAGACCCTGCCCCCTAGTTTTAGAATCTCCAACCAGTGGATATAGTTTCTTCATCTACCCTGTCTTTCCTGTTAATATTTTAAAGACTTTGATCAGATCATCTATAATCTTCTAAATTCTAGTGAAAACAGGTCTAATTTGAGCAACCTCTCCTCGTAACTCAACCCCGTGTAGTCCAGGTATCATTTTGTAAACCCATGTTGCTCTCCCACCAAGGCCAAAATATCCTCCCTAAGGGGGGGGGGGGGCCCAGAACAGCTCCCAGTGACTGAGTGAGGCCTAACCAGGGGTTTGTAAAGCTGCAGAATAACCCCCATGTCCAAATATTCCAATCCTCGAGATATAAAGGTTCCATTAACCTTTTTGATAATTTTCTGCACTTGTTCCTAACATTTTAAGGCTCTATGCACCTGAACCCCCCCCCCCCCCCCCAACGTCTCTGGACACCCACTGTACCCAATCTCTTCTCATTTACAAAGTATTCTCTGCTCTATCCATCCTTGATCCAAAATGGATAACCTCACAATTGCTCACATTGAATTCCATCTGACACAACTTTGCCCCATTCACCCAGACGGTCAATATCTCCTTGCAATTTTATGCTGTCACCTCGGCTGTCTACAATGCCACCTAACTTTGTATCATCAGCAAATTTGGATGTGACTTTCTATGCCATCATCCAAGTCATTAATGAATAATGTGAATAATTGAGGCCCCAGCACAGATCCGCGTGGTCCACCTCCGGCCAATTAGAGTAATTACCCACTATCCCCACTCTCTGTTGTCTGCACTCAACCAATTTCAGGAAGCAAAGTATCATCCACACCCCTAACAGCATCAACGGTGGAGATGGTGGACAGCTTCAAATTCCTAGGTGTGCACATCATTAACAATCTGTCCTGGTCCACCCACGTCGACGCTACGCCCAAGAAAGCACAACAGCACCTATACTTCCTCAGGAAACTAAGGAAATTCGGCATGTCCACACCGACTCTTACCAATTTTTACATAGAAAGCATCCTGTCGGGCTGCATCACAGCCTGGTATGGCAACTGCTCGGCCCAGGACCCTAACCTCAGAGTCGTGAACACCGCCCAGTCCATCACACGGACCTGCCTCCCAACCATTGACTCCATCTACACCTCCCGCTGCCTGGGGAAAGCAGGCAGCATAATCAAAGACCCCTCCCACCCGGCTTACTCACTCTTCCAACTCCTTCCATCGGGCAGGAGATACAGAAGTCTGAGAACACGCACGAACAGACTCAAAAACAGCTTCTTCCCCACTGTCACCAGACTCCTAAATGACCCTCTTAGGGTCTGAACTGATCTCTGTACACCTTCTCAACTGTTGAAGCACTGTGTACTCTTCGCCCTCTGTCTATGTTGATGACGTTTCATTACTACTTCAATTCACAAATGTCTTAACGTGTGTGCATAATGTTTAATTAGAATGTGGGCTTGCTAAATCGATTTTGAACGTTGTATAAAAAAGTTAAAGGGGGAGGAATGTAATGTTTGTGGTTTCTCTTTAAGACCATACAGCTGGAAAGGGTCACCTGACTTGAGGGACCAATGGGAACCGAGAGTGAGTGATCACCCTCGAGAGGGTGGAGTCCTCTTTTGAGCAGAATACATCTAGCAGCCATGTCGTAAGCCTGTGCTCAGAGGCAGTTTAGTGCTCCAAAACGTCCTGTTTACTTTTTATTAATAAATACCTCCTTATCCCCAATAAACTCTGAAGTCTCTTAACAATGTCACAATACACAAACACCTTTGTAACCACCTCACCCACCACCTTCGGGTGTCTGTGGACACACACTGTGTTTCCAGGGTCCTCCCATTCACAGTGGAGTCCATTGTCTTGTTGGCTCTCCCCAAGTGCGTACCTCACACGACACACACTGAATAACGCACGGTCAGGCAACACCCCCACAATCTCTGAGGCCATTCAGCCCATTGCGTCTGCTGCCTCACCAAGGAGCATCTGGCCCAGTTCTGCTCCCCTGCCTTCTCCCCATAACCCTGCACATTCCCCGCTGCAGATTTCCTCTCGAATGCCTGGAGTGAAGCTGCCTCCATCACACTCCCAAGGCAGTAAGACCAGTCGATCCTAACCCCTCGACGCGCGACACACCTCACGGTGCTCATGCGCCTCGTGCCCAGGCTGGGTAAATCCGCCCTCGCCCGTACTTGGTCTGTCTCCCAAAGGCAAGTTTCCCCACCTCTGTCCCGGTCTCTTGATGGTTCTGAACACCTCTCTCGAATCTCCTCTTAACCTTCCCCTCTCCGAGGTAAACAGTCGGCGGCTTCTCCAGTCTATCCTGATAACTGGAGCTCCTCTCCCCCGGAACCATTCCTGTCAATCTTCCCTCCAATCCAGGCTTTCCCAGCCTGGAATCTATCCACTGACCCGGTCTTCCCCGGGAAGGGAATTCCGCAGACCGAATATTCTCCTCCTCTAAACTGCACGGTTTATTAACCAGTCCCTCAACCAATTCTGGCACCTTCAGTGATTGAGGCATTTATCCCCCCCCCCCGGTTCCTGCACCACAACGGTTTAATTTTCAGCTCACCTTCCAGTTCTTAAACCTGGGAATGCTCCGTGCCTCTCCGCAGATGCTCCCCAAACGTTTGCGGGATTATCATGTAATCCCTACAGTCCAGGTCACTTGGCTCAACGAGTCTGCACCGGCCTTTCGATCAAGCCCTCTACCCATTTACGCCTCCACGTCCACTCCCGCTCTATTCCCGTAAGCCCATAATCCACCCCGCCCTATTCCCGTACCCCCCATAATCCACCCCGCCCTATTCCCGTAACCCCATAATCCACCCCGCCCTATTCCCGTACCCCCATAATCCACCCCGCCCTATTCCCGTACCCCCATAATCCACCCCTGCCTATTCCCGTACCCCCATAATCCACCCCGCCCTATTCCCGTATCCCCATAATCCACCCTGTCTATTCCGTAACCCCATAATCCACCCCGCCCTATTCCCGTAACCCCATAATCCACCCCGCCCTATTCCCGTAACCCCCATAATCCACCCCGCCCTAATCCCGTACCCCCATAATCCACCCCTGCCTATTCCCATACCCCCATAATCCACCCCTGCCTATTCCCGTACCCCCATAATCCACCCCTGCCTATTCCCATACCCCCATAATCCACCCCTGCCTATTCCCGTACCCCCATAACCCCTGCCTATTCCCGTACCCCCATAATCCACCCCTGCCTATTCCCGTACCCCCATAATCCACCCCACCCTATTCCCGTAACCCCATAATCCACCCCGCCCTATTCCCATACCCCCATAATCCACCCCTGCCTATTCCCGTACCCCCATAATCCACCCCGCCCTAATCCCGTACCCCCATAATCCACCCGTCTATTCCCGTAACCCCATAATCCACCCCTGTCTATTCCCGTAACCCCATAATCCACCCCTGCCTATTCCCGTACCCCCATAATCCACCCCTGCCTATTCCCGTACCCCCATAATCCACCCCTGCCTATTACCATACCCCCATAATCCACCCCTGCCTATTCCCGTAACCCCATAATCCACCCCGCCCTATTCCCATACCCCCATAATCCACCCCTGCCTATTCCCGTACCCCCATAATCCACCCCGCCCTAATCCCGTACCCCCATAATCCACCCGTCTATTCCCGTAACCCCATAATCCACCCCTGTCTATTCCCGTAACCCCATAATCCACCCCTGCCTATTCCCGTACCCCCATAATCCACCCCTGCCTATTCCCGTACCCCCATAATCCACCCCTGCCTATTACCATACCCCCATAATCCACCCCTGCCTATTCCCGTACCCCCATAATCCACCCCTGCCTATTCCCATACCCCCATAATCCACCCCTGCCTATTCCCGTACCCCCATAATCCACCCCTGCCTATTCCCGTACCCCCATAATCCACCCCACCCTATTCCCGTAACCCCATAATCCACCCCGCCCTATTCCCATGCCCCCATAATCCACCCCTGCCTATTCCCGTACCCCCATAATCCACCCCGCCCTAATCCCGTACCCCCATAATCCACCCCTGTCTATTCCCGTACCCCCATAATCCACCCCTGCCTATTCCCGTACCCCCATAATCCACCCCTGCCTATTCCCGTAACCCCATAATCCACCCCGCCCTATTCCCGTAACCCCATAATCCACCCCGCCCTATTCCCGTAACCCCATAATCCACCCCATTCCCGTAACCCCATAATCTTAACGTACACATCCCTGGACATTAAGGGCAATTCAGCGCGGCCAATCCACCTAACCTGCACATCTTTGGACTGTGGGAGGAAACCGGAGCACCCGGAGGAAACCCACGCAGACACGGGGAGAACGTGCAGACTCCACACAGACAGTGACCCAAGCCGGGAATCGAACCTGGGACCCTGGCACAGTGAGACAGCAGTGTTAACCCGGGTCCCCGGCACTGTGAGACAGCAGTGTTAACCCGGGTCCCTGGCACTGTGAGACAGCAGTGTTAACCCGGGTCCCTGGCACTGTGAGACAGCAGTGTTAACCCCGGGTCCCTGGCACTGGGAGACAGCAGTGTTAACCCTGGTCCCTGGCACTGGGAGACAGCAGTGTTAACCCGGGTCCCTGGCACTGTGAGACAGCAGTGTTAACCCGGGTCCCTGGCACTGTGAGACAGCAGTGTTACCCCGGGTCCCCTGGCACTATGAGACAGCAGTGTTAACCCGGGTCCCTGGCACTGTGAGACAGCAGTGTTACCCCGGGTCCCTGGCACTATGAGACAGCAGTGTTAACCCGGGTCCCTGGCACTGTGAGACAGCAGTGTTAACCCGGGTCCCTGGCACTGTGAGACAGCAGTGTTAACCTGGGGTCCCTGGCACTGAGAGACAGCAGTGTTAACCCCTGGCACTGTGAGACAGCAGTGTTAACCCGGGTCCCTGGCACTGAGAGACTACCCCCTGAAATGGCCTCAGTTCAGGGGCAATTAGTTGATGGGCACTGGAGGGTTGTGAGGTGGAAAGGGAACCACGGTGATATTGTAGCCGTACCATCCATGGCGGATCGCTCCCTCTGACTGTGCCGAATCTGTTTCTGCAATTTCCTCTTCTTCTTCCCGGACAATGTGATATTCGCCCTCTTACTCGAGCTACAAACGAGAAACACAGCATTACTGAACGGGCAGGCAGGGCATGCACAGAGTGGAGACACAGCAACACCTTCTTGGGTTTGTTAGAGAAACAAAAATAGCTTTAAGGGATTTAAATTTGTATTGGTAAACATTAGAAATGAAATATAGTTTACGTGGTTTAATTTAATGTTTCTGTGGCAGTAAGTGTAAATTCGAGAGTTCGATTCATGGTGGACAAAGATGTTTGTATGTGTGGGGATTGGTTTCAATTCCAACTGTGATTCTATTGTGCTTAGAGAGGGTTACGCATGAAGAATAAATAAAAGGCATACGCATATGGTTGTTGCTTAGCAACTGGACGCCCCTTTAAGTTAGGATGGTTTTCTGTTTGGAGTTTTGCTGAATTTGTTGGTAGTTGGATATAATAATAATCTTTACTAGTGTCATAAGTAGGCTTACATTAACACTGCAATGAAGTTACTGTGAAAAGCCCCTAGTCGCCACATTCCGCCGCCTGTTCGGGTCACAGAGGGAGAATTCAGAATGTCCAATTCACCGAACAGCACGTCTTTCGGGACTTGTGGTGGGAGGTTTACGGTCAACCCTTAACATACCAAAACGAGAGGAATCGGGCAAAATCGTCATCTCCAAAGAAGAAACTATTCGTGTTTATACACGACACCGTTATTCGCACGCTCTAATTTGAGCCACAGACTTCCTGTTTACATCTCACTCCAGGACTAGAGTACAAAAAGCTAGGCTCACACTCCCGGTGCAGCGAGCCCGAGGCCTCACCTCTCCAGAAGATCGAGAATCTTGCCAGGGAGAGATGCAGTGAGTCTTTTACGAGGAGCTGTCTATGGCCTTTACTGAGAGGAGCTACAACAGCACCTCCAACAGAGATCTCAGAAGGCGATCTGGTTAACATTATCACCTGATCTAGTTATGGAAAGGTGCAATGGTGATTCGACGGCCAGAATCACAAATTGAGCATCGTCCACATTGCAGGACAAACCCCGGCAACATTGGAGCCCTGCTACCCCACCCTCCTCCATCAAGGGCAACGGTCAGGCCGGCCATGCGCTGGGGGGCAGGCTGGGCACAGGTGGCTGTGTGTTCTCACCATCTCTTCTTCAAGTGATGGACGGTGATCAGTCCCTGGTCAACCACCGCGCCCACAATGAGGGGCTTCTTTCTCTTCTCCTTCCTCGAAACCCGCCGTCGTTTCAAAACGTGTCCCCGTGATTCCTAAAAACAAGGGGAATTGAAAGGGGGGGGAATGATGGTTAAACAGGAACAAAATTCAAATCTACGACAGCCGAATCGTTGAATGTCCATCGTTCACATCCCCGAACCCTTTAATATCCCACCCAGTCTAATCCCCCTCACTCCCCGAACCCTTTAATATCCCACCCAGTCTAATCCCACTCACTCCCCGCACCCTTTAATATCCCACCCAGTCTAATCCCACTCACTCCCCGAACCCTTTAATATCCCACCCAGTCTAATCCCACTCACTCCCCGCACCCTTTAATATCCCACCCAGTCTAATCCCACTCACTCCCCGAACCCTTTAATATCCCACCCAGTCTAATCCCACTCACTCCCCGCACCCTTTAATATCCCACCCAGTCTAATCCCCCTCACCCCCCGAACCCTTTAATATCCCACCCAGTCTAATCCCCCTCACCCCCCGAACCATTTAATATCCCACCCAGTCTAATCCCACTCACTCCCCGAACCCTTTAATATCCCACCCAGTCTAATCTCACACACTCCCCGAACCCTTTAATATCCCACCCAGTCTAATCCCACTCACCCCCGAACCCTTTAATATCCCACCCAGTCTAATCCCACTCACCCCCGAATCCTTTAATATCCCACCCAGTCTAATCCCACTCACCCCCGAACCCTTTAATATCCCACCCAGTCTAATCCCCCTCACTAACCGAACCCTTTAATATCCCACCCAGTCTAATCCCACTCACTCCCCTACCTCTTTAATATCCCACCCAGTCTAATCCCACTCACCCCCGAACCCTTTAATATCCCACCCAGTCTAATCTCACTCCCTCCCCTACCTCTTTAATATCCCACCCAGTCTAATCCCACTCACTCCCCGAACCCTTTAATATCCCACCCAGTCTAATCCCCCTCACTAACCGAACCCTTTAATATCCCACCCAGTCTAATCCCACTCACTCCCCTACCTCTTTAATATCCCACCCAGTCTAATCCCACTCACTCCCCGAACCCTTTAATATCCCACCCAGTCTAATCCCACTCACTCCCCGCACCCTTTAATATCCCACCCAGTCTAATCCCACTCACTCCCCTAACCCTTTAATATCCCACCCAGTCTAATCCCACTCACTCCCCTAACCCTTTAATATCCCACCCAGTCTAATCCCACTCACTCCCCTACCTCTTTAATATCCCACCCAGTCTAATCCCACTCACTCCCCGAACCCTTTAATATCCCACCCAGTCTAAGCCCACTCACCCCCGAACCCTTTAATATCCCACCCAGTCTAATCCCCCTCACCCCCGAACCCTTTAATATCCCACCCAGTCTAATCCCACTCACCCCCGAACCCTTTAATATCCCACCCAGTCGGATCCCACTCACTCCCCTAACCGTTTTCCCCCCCCCCACCTAACCGTTCCCCCCCCCCACCCCCCCACCCCACCTAACCATCCCCCCCCCCCACCCCCACCCCCCCCCCCACCCCCCCCCCCCCCCCACCCACCCCCCCCCACCCCCCCCCCCCCACCCCCCACCCCCCCCCCCCACCCCCCACCCCCCCCCCACCCCCCCCCCCCCACCCCCACCCCCCCCCCCCCCCCCCCCCCCCCCCCCCCCCCACCCCCACCCCCCCCCCCCACCCCCCCCACCCCACCCCCCCCCACCCCACCCCCACCCCCCCCCCCCCCCCCACCCCCCCCCCCACCCCCCCCCCCACCCCCACCCCCCCCCACCCCCCCCCCCCCCCCCCCACCCCCCCCCCCCCCCACCACCCCCCCCACCCCCCCCACCCCCCCCCCCCCCACCCCACCCCCCCCCACCCCACCCCCACCCCCCCCCCCCCACCCCCCCCCCCACCCCACCCCCACCCCCCCCCCCCCCCACCCCCCCCCCACCCCACCCCCCCCCCCCCCCCCCCACCCCCCCCCACCCCACCCCCCCCCCACCCCACCCCCCCCACCCCCCCCCCACCCCCCACCCCCCCACCCCCCCCCCACCCCCCACCACCCCACCCCCACCCCCCCCCACCCCCCCACCCACCCCCCCCACCCCCCCCCCACCCCCCACCCCCCCCCACCCCCCCCCACTCCACACCCCCCCACTCCACCACCCCCCCACTCCACCCCCCCCACCCCCCCCCCCACCCCCCCACACCACCCCCACCCCCCCCCACTCCCACCCCCCCCACTCCACCACCCCCCCACTCCACCCCCCCCACCCCACCCCCCCACCCCCCCCCACCCCCCCACCCCACCCCCCCCCCACCCCCACCCCCCCCCACCCCACACCCCCCCACCCCCACCCCCCCCCACCCCACCCCCCACCCCCCATCCCCCACCCCCACCCCCCCCCCACCCCCACCCCCCCCACCCCCCCCCCACCCCCCCACACCACCCCCACCCCCCCCCACTCCACCACCCCCCCCACTCCACCACCCCCCCACTCCACCCCCCCCACTCCACCCCCCCCACTCCACCCCCCCCACTCCACCCCCCCCCCACTCCACCCCCCCCCCCACTCCACCCCCCCCCCACTCCACCCCCCCCCGCACTCCACCCCCCCCTCACTCACCCCCCCCCCACTCCACCCCCCCCCACTCCACCCCCCCCCCACTCCACCCCCCCCCCACACTCCACCCACCCCCCCCCCACACTCCACCCCCCCCCCACTCCCACTCCCACTCCACCCCCCCACACTCCACCCCCCCCCCCACACTCCACCCCCCCCCACTCCCACTCCCACTCCACTCCCCCCCCCCACTCCACCCCCCCCCCACTCCACCCCCCCCCTCACACTCCACCCCCCCCCCACTCCACCCCCCCCCCACTCCCACTCCCACTCCACCCCCCCCCACTCCACCCCCCCCCCCACACTCCACCCCCCCCCCCACTCCACCCCCCCCCCCCCCCCCTCCACACCCCCCCCCCCCCCTCCACACCCCCCCCCCCCCACTCCACCCCCCCCCCCCCACTCCACCCCCCCCCCCCCCACTCCACCCCCCCCCCCCCCCCACTCCACCCCCCCCCCCCCCCCACTCCACCCCCCCCCCCCACTCCACCCCCCCCCCCCCCCCACTCCCACCCCCCCCCCCCCCCCACTCCACCCCCCCCCCCCCCACTCCACCCCCCCCCCCCCCCCACTCCACCCCCCCCCCCCCCCACTCCACCCCCCCCCCCCCCCACTCCACCCCCCCCCCCCCCCCACTCCACCCCCCCCCCCCCCACTCCACCCCCCCCCCCCCACTCCACCCCCCCACTCCACCCCCCCCCCCCCACTCCACCCCCCCCCCCCCCCCCCACTCCACCCCCCCACTCCACCCCCCCCCCCCCCCCACTCCACCCCCCCCCCCCACTCCACCCCCCCCCCCCCCACTCCACCCCCCCCCCCCCCACTCCACCCCCCCCCCCCCCACTCCACCCCCCCCCCCCCCCCCACTCAACCCCCCCCCCCCCCCCCACTCACTCCACCCCCCAGGGGCGGGGGCAATGTGGGTCTCCGCTCTTGCGGCTGCTTTGTGCTCAGGACCTTGGCTGCTGCCCCTCCGAACTGGGCTGAGCCTTTAACCCGCTGTCGGCCCTGTTGCCCTGTTGCCCTGTTGCCCTCACCGCTGTGGGCGGATTGCTGTCCCCGGCACCAACCATGCTCTCGCCACCGTGTCCCGACCTGGAAATGGATACATCAGCGCCCTGTCAATCATGGCCCAGGAGCCAATGGGGCAGCTGTGGGCGGGCCCTCCAATTAAAGTAACATCACCCAACATTTAGATAGGGTCCCAATTTAAAGTGACATTGCCCTCCATTTAAAGTGACATTGCCCTCCATTTAAAGTGACATTGCCCTCCATTTAAAGTGACAGAGTCCCAATTTAAAGTGACATAAAGGGCAGCACGGTAGCACAAGTGGACAGCACCATGGCTTCACAGCGCCAGGGTCCCAGGTTCAATTCCAGCTTGGGTCACTGTCTGTGCGGAGTCTGCACGTTCTCCCCGTGTGTGCGTGGGTTCCCTCCGGGTGCTCCGGTTTCCTCCCACAGTCCAAAGACGTACAGGTTGGGTGGATTGGCCGCGTTAAATTGCCCTTTGTCTCCAAAAAGGTTAGGAGGGGTTATTGGGTTCGGGGTATAGGTTTGAAGTGAGGGCTTAAATGGGTCAGTGCAGACTCGATGGGCCAAATGGCCTCCTTCTGCACTGTATGTTATATGTCCTCTAACACTCCATTTAAAGTTACATTGCCCTTCATTTAAAGTGACATTGCCCACTATTTAAAGGGACATTACCCACTAATTTAAGTGACATTACACAACATTTAAAGTAACATTGCCCTGCGTTTAAATGTACAGGTTAGGTCGATTGGCCATGTTAAATTGTCTCTTAGTGTCCAGGGATGTACAGGTTAGATGGATTGTTGTGTTAAATTGTCCCTTAGTGTCTAGGGATGTACAGGTTAGGTGGATTGGCCGTGTTAAATTGTCTCTTAGTGTCCAGGGATGTACAGGTTAGATGGATTGGTTGTGTTAAATTGTCCCTTAGTGTCTAGGGATGTACAGGTTAGGTGGATTGGCCGTGTTAAATTGTCCCTTAGTGTCCAGGGATGTACAGGTTAGGTGGATTGACCGTGTTAAATTGTCCCTTAGTGTCCAGGGATGTACAGGTTAGGTGGATTGGCCGTGTTAAATTGTCTCTTAGTGTCCAGGGATGTACAGGTTAGATGGATTGGTTGTGTTAAATTGTCCCTTAGTGTCTAGGGATGTACAGGTTAGGTGGATTGGCCGTGTTAAATTGTCCCTTAGTGTCCAGGGATGTACAGGTTAGGTGGATTGACCGTGTTAAATTGTCCCTTAGTGTCCAGGGATGTACAGGTTAGGTGGATTGACCGTGTTAAATTGTCCCTTAGTGTCCTGGGATGTGCAGGTTAGGTGGATTGGCCGTGGTAAATTGTCCCTTAGTGTCCAGGGATGTACAGGTTAGGTGGATTGGCCGTGTCAAATTGTCCCTTAGTGTCCAGGGATGTACAGGTTAGGTGGATTGACCTTGTTAAATTTTCCCTTAGTGTCCAGGGATGTACATGTTAGGTGGATTGGACGTGATAAATTGTCCCTTAGTGTCCAGGGATGTACAGGTTAGGTGGATTGGCCGTGATAAATTGTCCCTTAGTGTCCAGGGATGTACAAGTTAGGTGGATTGGCCGTGATACATTGTCCCTTAGTGTCCAGGGATGTACAGGTTAGGTGGATTGGCCATGATAAATTGTCCCTTAGTGTCCAGGGATGTGCAGGTAGGTGGATTGGCCATGATAAATTGTCCCTTAGTGTCCAAAGATGTGCAGGTTAGGTGGATTGGCTGTGTTAAATTGTCCCTTAGTGTCCAGGGATGTGCTAGTTAGGTGGATTGGCCGTGATAAATTGTCCCTTAGTGTCCAGGGATGTACAGGTTAGGTGGATTGGCCGTGTTAAATTGTCCCTTAGTGTCCAGGGATGTGCAGGTTAGGTGGATTGGCCGTGTTAAATTGACCCTTAGTGTCCAGGGATGTGCAGGTTAGGTGGATTGGCCGTGTTAAATTGTCCTTTAGTGTCCAGGGATGTGCAGGTTAGGTGGATTGGCCGTGATAAATTGTCCCTTAGTGTCCAGGGATGTACAGGTTAGGTGGATTGGCTGTGATAAATTGTCCCTTAGTGTCCAGGGATGTACAGGTTAGGTGGATTGGCCGTGTTAAATTGTCCCTTAGTGTCCAGGGATGTACAGGTTAGGTGGATTGGCCGTGTTAAATTGTCCCTTACTGTCCAGGGATGTACAGGTTAGGTGGATTAGCCGTGATAAATTGTCCCTGAGTGTCCAGGGATGTACAGGTTAGGTGGATTGACCGTGATAAATTATCCCTTAGTGTCCAGGGATGTACAGGTTAGGTGGATTGGCCGTGATAAATTGTCCCTTAGTGTCCCGGTGTGTAGAGGTTAGGTGGATTGGCCGTGATAAATTGTCCCTTAGTGTCCAGGGATGTACAGGTTAGGTGGATTGGCCGTGATAAATTGTCCCTTAGTGTACAGGGATGTACAGGTTAGGTGGATTAGGCGTTTTAAATTGTCCCTTAGTGTCCAGGGATGTGCAGGTTAGGTGGATTGGCCGTGATAAATTGTCCCTTAGTGTCCCGGTGTGTAGAGGTTAGGTGGATTGGCCGTGTTAAATTGTCCCTTAGCGTCCAGGGATGTGCAGGTTAGGTGGATTGGCCGTGTTAAATTGTCCCTCAGTGTCCAGGGATGTACAGGTTAGGTGGATTGGCCGTGTTAAATTGTCCCTTAGTGTCCAGGGATGTACAGGTTAGGTGGATTAGCCGTGATAAATTGTCCCTGTGTGTCCAGGGATGTACAGGTTAGGTGGATTGACCGTGATAAATTATCCCTTAGTGTCCAGGGATGTACAGGTTAGGTGGATTGGCCGTAATAAATTGTCCCTTAGTGTCCCGGTGTGTAGAGGTTAGGTGGATTGGCCGTGATAAATTGTCCCTTAGTGTCCAGGGATGTACAGGTTCGGTGGATTGGCCGTGTTAAATTGTCCCTTAGTGTCCAGGGATGTACAGGTTAGGTGGATTGGCCGTGATAAATTGTCCCTTAGTGTCCAGGGATGTACAGGTTAGGTGGATTAGGCGTTTTAAATTGTCCCTTAGTGTCCAGGGATGTGCAGGTTAGGTGGATTGGCCGTGATAAATTGTCCCTTAGTGTCCCGGTGTGTAGAGGTTAGGTGGATTGGCCGTGTTAAATTGTCCCTCAGTGTCCAGGGATGTGCAGGTTAGGTGGATTGGCCGTGTTAAATTGTCCCTTAGTGTCCAGGGATGTGCAGGTTAGGTGGATTGGCCGTGTTAAATTGTCCCTTAGTGTCCAGGGATGTACAGGTTAGGTGGATTGGCCGTGATAAATTGTCCCTTAGTGTCCAGGGATGTACAGGTTAGGTGGATTGGCCGTGATACATTGTCCCTTAGTGTCCAGGGATGTACAGGTTAGGTGGATTGGCCGTGATAAATTGTCCCTTAGTGTCCAGGGATGAACAGGTTAGGTGGATTGACCGTGATAAATTGTCCCTTAGTGTCCAGGGATGTACAGGTTAGGTGGATTGGCCGTGATAAATTGTCCCTTAGGGTCCAGGGATGTACAGGTTAGGTGGATTGGCCGTGATAAATTGTCCCTTAGTGTCCCGGTGTGTACAGGTTGGGTGGATTGGCCGTGTTAAATTGTCCCTTAGTGTCCAGGGATGTGCAGGTTAGGTGGATTGGCCGTGATAAATTGTCCCTTAGTGTCCAGGGATGTACAGGTTAGGTGGATTGGCTGTGATAAATTGTCCCTTAGTGTCCAGGGATGTACAGGTTAGGTGGATTGGCCGTGATAAATTGTCCCTTAGTGTCCAGGGATGTACAGGTTAGCTGGATTGGCCGTGATAAATTGTCCCTTAGTGTCCAGGGATGTACAGGTTAGGTGGATTGACCGTGTTAAATTGTCCCTTAGTGTCCAGGGATGTACAGGTTAGGTGGATTGGCCGTGTTAAATTGTCCCTTAGTGTCCAGGGATGTGCAGGTTAGGTGGATTGGCCGTGTTAAATTGTCCCTTAGTGTCCAGGGATGTGCAGATTCGGTGGATTGGCCATGATAAATTGTCCCTTCGTGTCCAGGGATGTACAGGTTAGGTGGATTGACCGTGTTAAATTGTCCCTTAGTGTCCAAGGATGTACAGGTTAGGTGGATTGGCCGTGATAAATTGTCCCTTAGTGTCCAGGGATGTACATGTTAGGTGGATTGACCGTGATAAATTGTCCCTTAGTGTCCAGGGATGAGTAGGTTAGGTGGATTGACCGTGATAAATTGTCCCTTAGTGTCCAGGGATGTGCAGGTTAGGTGGATTGGCCGTGTTAAATTGTCCCTTAGTGTCCAGCGATGTGCAGGTTAGGTGGATTGGCCATGTTAAATTGTCCCTTAGTGTCCAGGGATGTACAGGTTAGGTGGATTGGCCGTGATAAATTGTCCCTTAGTGTCCAGGGATGTACAGGTTAGGTGGATTGGCTGTGTCAAATTGTCCCTTAGTGTCCAGGGATGTACAGGTTAGGTGGACTGGCCGTGATAAATTGTCCCTTAGTGTCCAGGGATGTGCAGGTTAGGTGGATTGGCCATGTTAAATTGTCCCTTAGTGTCCAGGGATGTATAGGTTAGGTGGATTGGCCGTGATAAATTGTCCCTTAGTGTCCAGGGATGTACAGGTTAGGTGGATTGGCCGTGTTAACTTGGCCCTTCGTGTCCAGGGATGTACAGGTTAGGTGGATTGGCCGTGTTAAATTGTCCCTTAGTGTCCAGGGATGTACAGGTTAGGTGGATTAACCTGATAAATTGTCCCTTAGTGTCCAGGGATGTGCAGGTTAGGTGGATTGGCCGTGATAAATTGTCCCTTAGTGTCCAGGGATGTGCAGGTTAGGTGGATTGGCCGTGTTAAATTGTCCCTTAGTGTCCAGGGATGTGCAGGTTAGGTGGATTGGCAGTGTTAAATTGACCCTTACTGTGCAGGGATGTGCAGGTTAGGTGGATTGGCCGTGTTAAATTGTCCTTTAGTGTCCAGGGATGTACAGGTTAGGTGGATTGGCTGTGATAAATTGTCCCTTAGTGTCCAGGGATGTACAGGTTAGGTGGATTGGCCGTGTTAAATTGTCCCTTAGTGTCCAGGGATGAGTAGGTTAGGTGGATTGACCGTGATAAATTGTCCCTTAGTGTCCAGGGATGTGCAGGTTAGGTGGATTGGCCGTGTTAAATTGTCCCTTAGTGTCCAGCGATGTGCAGGTTAGGTGGATTGGCCATGTTAAATTGTCCCTTAGTGTCCAGGGATGTACAGGTTAGGTGGATTGGCCGTGATAAATTGTCCCTTAGTGTCCAGGGATGTACAGGTTAGGTGGATTGGCTGTGTCAAATTGTCCCTTAGTGTCCAGGGATGTACAGGTTAGGTGGACTGGCCGTGATAAATTGTCCCTTAGTGTCCAGGGATGTGCAGGTTAGGTGGATTGGCCATGTTAAATTGTCCCTTAGTGTCCAGGGATGTATAGGTTAGGTGGATTGGCCGTGATAAATTGTCCCTTAGTGTCCAGGGATGTACAGGTTAGGTGGATTGGCCGTGTTAACTTGGCCCTTCGTGTCCAGGGATGTACAGGTTAGGTGGATTGGCCGTGTTAAATTGTCCCTTAGTGTCCAGGGATGTACAGGTTAGGTGGATTAACCTGATAAATTGTCCCTTAGTGTCCAGGGATGTGCAGGTTAGGTGGATTGGCCGTGATAAATTGTCCCTTAGTGTCCAGGGATGTGCAGGTTAGGTGGATTGGCCGTGTTAAATTGTCCCTTAGTGTCCAGGGATGTGCAGGTTAGGTGGATTGGCCGTGTTAAATTGACCCTTAGTGTCCAGGGATGTGCAGGTTAGGTGGATTGGCCGTGTTAAATTGTCCTTTAGTGTCCAGGGATGTACAGGTTAGGTGGATTGGCTGTGATAAATTGTCCCTTAGTGTCCAGGGATGTACAGGTTAGGTGGATTGGCCGTGTTAAATTGTCCCTTAGTGTCCAGCGATGTGCAGGTTAGGTGGATTGGCAATGTTAAATTGTCCCTTAGTGTCCAGCGATGTGCAGGTTAGGTGGATTGGCCATGTTAAATTGTCCTTTAGTGTCCAGGGATGTACAGGTTAGGTGGATTGGCCGTGATAAATTGTCCCTTAGTGTCCAGGGATGTACAGGTTAAGGGGATTGGCCGTGATAAATTGTCCCTTAGTGTCCAGGGATGTACAGGTTAGGTGGATTGACCGTGATAAATTGTCCCTTAGTGTCCAGGGATGTACAGGTTAAGTGGATTGGCCGTGTTAAATTGTCCCTTAGTGTCCAGGGATGTACAGGTTAGGTGGATTGGCCGTGATCAATTGTCCCTTAGTGTCCAGGGATGTACAGGTTAGGTGGATTGGCCGTGATGAATTGTCCCTTTGTGTCCAGGGATGTGCAGGTTAGGTGGATTGGCCGTGATAAATTGTCCCTTAGTGTCCAGGGATGTACAAGTTAGGTGGATTGGCTGTGTTAAATTGTCTCTTAGTGTACAGGGATGTACAGGTTAGGTGGATTGGCCGTGATAAATTGTCCCTTAGTGTCCAGCGATGTACAGGTTAGGTGGATTGGCCGTGATAAATTATCCCTTAGTGTCCAGGGTTGTACAGGTTAGGTGGATTGACCGTGTGAAATTGTCCCTTAGTGTCCACGGATGTGCAGGTTAGGTGGATTGGCCGTGATAAATTGTCCCTTAGTGTCCAGGGATGTACAGGTTAGGTGGATTGGCCATGATAAATTGTCCCTGAGTGTCCAGGGATGTACAGGTTAGGTGGATTGACCGTGTTAAATTGTCCCTTAGTGTCCAGGGATGTGCAGGTTAGGTGGATTGGCAATGTTAAATTGTCCCTTAGTGTCCAGCGATGTGCAGGTTAGGTGGATTGGCCATGTTAAATTGTCCTTTAGTGTCCAGGGATGTACAGGTTAGGTGGATTGGCCGTGATAAATTGTCCCTTAGTGTCCAGGGATGTACAGGTTAAGTGGATTGGCCGTGATAAATTGTCCCTTAGTGTCCAGGGATGTACAGGTTAGGTGGATTGACCGTGATAAATTGTCCCTTAGTGTCCAGGGATGTACAGGTTATGTGGATTGGCCGTGTTAAATTGTCCCTTAGTGTCCAGGGATGTACAGGTTAGGTGGATTGACCGTGATAAATTGTCCCTTAGTGTCCAGGGATGTACAGGTTAAGTGGATTGGACGTGTTAAATTGTCCCTTAGTGTCCAGGGATGTACAGGTTAGGTGGATTGGCCGTGATAAATTGTCCCTTAGTGTCCAGGGATGTACAGGTTAGGTGGATTGGCCGTGATAAATTGTCCCTTCGTGTCCAGGGATGTGCAAGTTAGGTGGATTGGCCGTGATAAATTGTCCCTTAGTGTCCAGGGATGTACAAGTTAGGTGGATTGGCTGTGTTAAATTGTCTCTTAGTGTACAGGGATGTACAGGTTAGGTGGATTGGCCGTGATAAATTGTCCCTTAGTGTCCAGGGATGTACAGGTTAGGTGGATTGGCCGTGATAAATTGTCCCTTAGTGTCCAGGGATGTACAGGTTAGCTGGATTGGCCGTGATAAATTATCCCTTAGTGTCCAGGGTTGTACAGGTTAGGTGGTTTGACCGTGTGAAATTGTCCCTTAGTGTCCAGGGATGTGCAGGTTAGGTGGATTGGCCGTGATAAATTGTCCCTTAGTGTCCAGGGATGTACAGGTTAGGTGGATTGACCGTGTTAAATTGTCCCTTAGTGTCCAGGGATGTACAGGTTAGGTGGATTGGCTGTGATAAATTGTCCCTTAGTGTCCAGGGATGTACATGTTAGGTGGATTGACCGTGATAAATTGTCCCTTAGTGTCCAGGGATGTGCAGGTTAGGTGGATTGACCGTGATAAATTGTCCCTTAGTGTCCAGGGATGTGCAGGTTAGGTGGAATGGCCGTGTTAAATTGTCCCTTAGTGTCCAGCGATGTGCAGGTTAGGTGGATTGGCCGTGTTAAATTGTCCCTTAGTGTCCAGGGATGTACAGGTTAGCTGGATTGGCCGTGATAAATTGTCCCTTAGTGTCCAGGGATGTACAGGTTAGGTGGATTGGCTGTGTCAAATTGTCCCTTAGTGTCCAGGGATGTACAGGTTAGGTGGACTGGCCGTGATAAATTGTCCCTTAGTGTCCAGGGATGTGCAGGTTCGGTGGATTGGCCATGATAAATTGTCCCTTAGTGTCCAGGGATGTACAGGTTAGGTGGATTGGCCGTGTTAACTTGGCCCTTCGTGTCCAGGGATGTGCAGGTTAGGTGGATTGACCGTGATAAATTGTCCCTTCGTGTCCAGGGATGTGCAGGTTGGGTGGATTGGCCGTGATAAATTGTCCCTTAGTGTCCAGGGATGTGCAGGTTAGGTGGATTGGCCGTGTTAAACCGTCCCTTAGTGTCCAGGGATGTGCAGGTTAGGTGGATTGGCCGTGTTAAATTGTCCCTTAGTGTCCAGGGATGTGCAGGTTAGGTGGATTGGCCGTGTTAAATTGTCCCTTAGTGTCCAGGGATGTGCAGGTTAGGTGGATTGGCCGTGAAAAATTGTCCCTTAGTGTCCAGGGATGTGCAGGTTAGGTGGATTGGCCGTGTTAAATTGTCCCTTAGTGTTCAGGGATGTACATGTTAGGTGGATTGGCCATGATAAATTGTCCCTTAGTGTCCAGGGATGTGCAGATTAGGTGGATTGGCCGTGTTAAATTGTCCCTTAGTGTCCAGGGATGTACAGGTTAGGTGGATTGACCGTGATAAATTGTCCCTTAGTGTCCAGGGATGTACAGGTTAAGTGGATTTGCCGTGTTAAATTGTCCCTTAGTGTCCAGGGATGTACAGGTTAGGTGGATTGACCGTGATAAATTGTCCCTTAGTGTCCAGGGATGTACAGGTTAGGTGGATTGGCTGTGATAAATTGTCCCTTAGTGTCCAGGGATGTACAGGTTAGGTGAATTGGCCGTGTTAAATTGTCCCTTAGTGTACAGTGATGTGCAGGTTAGGTGGATTGACCGTGTTAAATTGTCCCTTAGTGTCCAGGGATGTACAGGTTAGGTGGATTGGCCGTGATAAATTGTCCCTTCGTGTCCAGGGATGTACAGGTTAGGTGGATTGGCCGTGATAAATTGTCCCTTAGTGTCCAGGGATGTACAGGTTAGGTGGATTGACCGTGTTAAATTGTCCCTTCGTGTCCAGGGATGTGCAGGTTAGTTGGATTGGCCGTGATAAATTGTCCCTTAGTGTCCAGGGATGTACAGGTTAGGTGGATTGACCGTGTTAAATTGTCCCTTAGTGTCCAGGGATGTACAGGTTAGGTGAATTGGCCGTGATAAATTGTCCCTTAGGGTCCAGGGATGTGCAGGTTAGGTGGATTGGCCGTGTTAAATTGTCCCTTAGTGTCCAGGGATGTACAGGTTAGGTGGATTGGCCGTGATAAATTGTCCCTTAGTGTCCAGGGATGTGCAGTTTAGGTGGATTGACCGTGATAAATTCTCCCTTAGTGTCCAGGGATGTACAGGTTAGGTGAATTGGCCGTGATAAATTGCCCCTTAGTGTCCATAGATGTGCAGTTTAGGTGGATTGGCCGTGTTAAATTGTCCCTTAGTGTCCAGGGATGTACAGGTTAGGTGGATTGACCGTGTTAAATTGTCCCTTAGTGTCCAGGGATGTGCAGGTTAGGTGGATTGACCGTATTAAATTGTCCCTTAGTGTCCATAGATGTGCAGTTTAGGTGGATTGGCCGTGTTAAATTGTCCCTTAGTGTCCAGGGATGTACAGGTTAGGTGGATTGACCGTGTTAAATTGTCCCTTAGTGTCCAGGGATGTACAGGTTAGGTGGATTGGCCGTGATAAATTGTCCCTTAGTGTCCAGGGATGTGCAGGTTAGGTGGATTGGCCGTGATAAATTGTCCCTTAGTGTCCAGGGATGTACAGGTTAGGTGGATTGACCGTGTTAAATTGTCCCTTAGTGTCCAGGGATGTACAGGTTAGGTGGATTGACCGTGTTAAATTGTCCCTTAGTGTCCAGGAATGTGCAGGTTAGGTGGATAGGCCGTGATAAATTGTCCCTTAGTGTCCAGGAATGTCCAGGTTAGGTGGATTGGCCGTGATAAATTGTCCCTTAGTGTCCAGGGATGTGCAGGTTAGGTGAATTGACCGTGTTAAATTGTCCCTTAGTGTCCAGGGATGTACAGGTTAGGTGGATAGGCCGTGATAAATTGTCCCTTAGTGTCCAGGAATGTCCAGGTTAGGTGGATTGGCCGTGATAAATTGTCCCTTAGTGTCCAGGGATGTGCAGCTTAGGTGAATTGACCGTGTTAAATTGTCCCTTAGTGTCCAGGGATGTACAGGTTAGGTGGATTGGCAGTGATAAATTGCCCCTTAGTGTCCAGGGATGTACAGGTTAGGTGGATTGGCCGTGATAAATTGTCCCTTAGTGTCCAGGGATGTGCATGTTAGGTGGATTGGCCGTGTTAAATTGTCCCTTAGTGTCCAGGGATGTGCAGGTTAGGTGGATTGGCCGTGTTAAATTGTCCCTTAGTGTCCAGGGATGTGCAGGTTAGGTGGATTGGCCGTGTTAAATTGTCCCTTAGTGTCCAGGGATGTGCATGTTAGGTGGATTGGCCGTGATAAATTGTCCCTTAGTGTCCAGGGATGTACAGGTTAGGTGGATTGGCCGTGATAAATTGTCCCTTAGTGTCCAGGGATGTGCAGATTAGGTGGATTGGCAATGTTAAATTGTCCCTTAGTGTCCAGCGATGTGCAGGTTAGGTGGATTGGCCATGTTAAATTGTCCTTTAGTGTCCAGGGTGTACAGGTTAGGTGGATTGGCCGTGATAAATTGTCCCTTAGTGTCCAGGGATGTACAGGTTAAGTGGATTGGACGTGATAAATTGTCCCTTAGTGTCCAGGGATGTACAGGTTAGGTGGATTGACCGTGATAAATTGTCCCTTAGTGTCCAGGGATGTACAGGTTAAGTGGATTGGCCGTGTTAAATTGTCCCTTAGTGTCCTGGGATGTACAGGTTAGGTGGATTGACCATGATAAATTGTCCCTTAGTGTCCAGGGATGTACAGGTTAGGTGGATTGGCCGTGATAAATTGTCCCTTAGTGTCCAGGGATGTACAGGTTAGGTGGATTGGCCGTGTTAAATTGTCCCTTCGTGTCCAGGGATGTACAGGTTAGGTGGATTGGCCGTGTTAAATTGTCCCTTAGTGTCCAGGGATGTACAGGTTAGGTGGATTGGCCGTGTTAAATTGTCCCTTAGTGTCCAGGGATGTACAGGTTAGGTGGATTGGCCGTGATAAATTGTCCCTTCGTGTCCAGGGATGTGCAGGTTAGGTGGATTGGCCGTGATAAATTGTCCCTTAGTGTCCAGGGATGTACAAGTTAGGTGGATTGGCTGTGTTAAATTGTCTCTTAGTGTACAGGGATGTACATGTTAGGTGGATTGGCCGTGATAAATTGTCCCTTAGTGTCCAGGGATGTACAGGTTAGGTGGATTGGCCGTGATAAATTGTCCCTTAGTGTCCAGGGATGTACAGGTTAGCTGGATTGGCTGTGATAAATTGTCCCTTAGTGTCCAGGGTTGTACAAGTTAGGTGGATTGACCGTGTTAAATTGTCCCTTAGTGTCCAGGGATGTACAGGTTAGGTGGATTGGCTGTGATAAATTGTCCCTTAGTGTCCAGGGATGTACATGTTAGGTGGATTGACCGTGATAAATTGTCCCTTAGTGTCCAGGGATGTGCAGGTTAGGTGGATAGACCGTGATAAATTGTCCCTTAGTGTCCAGCGATGTACAGGTTAGGTGGACTGGCCGTGATAAATTGTCCCTTAGTGTCCAGGGATGTGCAGGTTAGGTGGATTGGCCATGATAAATTGTCCCTTAGTGTCCAGGGATGTACAGGTTAGGTGGATTGGCCGTGATAAATTGTCCCTTAGTGTCCAGGGATGTACAGGTTAGGTGGATTGGCCGTGTTAACTTGGCCCTTCGTGTCCAGGGATGTGCAGGTTAGGTGGATTGACCGTGATAAATTGTCCCTTCGTGTCCAGGGATGTACATGTTAGGTGGATTGGCCGTGAAAAATTGTCCCTTAGTGTCCAGGGATGTGCAGGTTAGGTGGATTGGCCGTGTTAAATTGTCCCTTAGTGTCCAGGGATGTACAGGTTAGGTGGATTGGCCGTGTTAAATTGTCCCTTAGTGTCCAGGGATGTGCAGATTAGGTGGATTGGCCGTGTTAAATTGTCCCTTAGTGTCCAGGGATGTACAGGTTAGGTGGATTGACCATGATAAATTGTCCCTTAGTGTCCAGGGATGTACAGGTTAGGTGGATTGGCCGTGTTAAATTGTCCCTTAGTGTCCAGGGATGTACAGGTTAGGTGGATTGGCCGTGTTAAATTGCCCCTTAGTGTCCAGGGATGTACAGGTTAGGTGGATTGGCCGTGATAAATTGTCCCTTAGTGTCCAGGGATGTACAGGTTAAGTGGATTGGCCGTGTTAAATTGTCCCTTAGTGTCCAGGGATGTACAGGTTAGGTGGATTGGCCGTGATAAATTGTCCCTTAGTGTCCAGGGATGTACAGGTTAGGTGGATTGGCCGTGTTAAATTGTCCCTTAGTGTCCAGGGATGTACAGGTTAAGTGGATTGGCCGTGATAAATTGTCCCTTAGTGTCCAGGGATGTACAGGTTAGGTGGATTGGCCGTGTTAAATTGTCCCTTAGTGTCCAGGGATGTACAGGTTAGGTCGATTGGCCGTGATAAATTGTCCCTTAGTGTCCAGGGGTGTACAGGTTAGGTGGATTGGCCGTGTTAAATTGTCCCTTAGTGTCCAGGGATGTACAGGTTAAGTGGATTGGCCGTGATAAATTGTCCCTTAGTGTCCAGGGATGTACAGGTTAGGTGGATTGGCCGTGTTAAATTGTCCCTTAGTGTCCAGGGATGTACAGGTTAGGTGGATTGGCCGTGATAAATTGTCCCTTAGTGTCCAGGGATGTACAGGTTAGGTGGATTGGCCGTGTTAAATTGTCCCTTAGTGTCCAGGGATGTACAGGTTAAGTGGATTGGCCGTGATAAATTGTCCCTTAGTGTCCAGGGATGTACAGGTTAGGTGGATTGGCCGTGTTAAATTGTCCCTTAGTGTCCAGGGATGTACAGGTTAGGTCGATTGGCCGTGATAAATTGTCCCTTAGTGTCCAGGGGTGTACAGGTTAGGTGGATTGGCCGTGTTAAATTGTCCCTTAGTGTCCAGGGATGTACAGGTTAAGTGGATTGGCCGTGATAAATTGTCCCTTAGTGTCCAGGGATGTACAGGTTAGGTGGATTGGCCGTGTTAAATTGTCCCTTAGTGTCCAGGGATGTGCAGGTTAGGTGGATTGGCCGTGATAAATTGTCCCTTAGTGTCCAGGGATGTACAGGTTAGGTCGATTGGCCGTGATAAATTGTCCCTTAGTGACCAGGGATGTACAGGTTAGGTCGATTGGCCGTGATAAATTGTCCCTTAGTGTCCAGGGATGTACAGGTTAGGTCGATTGGCCGTGATAAATTGTCCCTTAGTGACCAGGGATGTACAGGTTAGGTCGATTGGCCGTGTTAAATTGTCCCTTAGTGTCCAGGGATGTACAGGTTAGGTGGATTGGCCGTGATAAATTGTGTCCTTAGTGTCCAGGGATGTACAGGTTAGGTGGATTGGCCGTGATAAATTGTCCCTTAGTGTCCAGGGGTGTGCAGGTTAGGTGGATTGGCCGTGTTAAATTGTACCTTAGTGACCAGGGATGTACAGGTTAGGTCGATTGGCCGTGTTAAATTGTGTCCTTAGTGTCCAGGGATGTACAGGTTAGGTGGATTGGCCGTGTTAAATTGTCCCTTAGTGTCCAGGGGTGTGCAGGTTAGGTGGATTGGCCGTGATAAATTGTCCCTTAGTGTCCAGGGATGTACAGGTTAGGTGGATTGACCGTGTTAAATTGTCCCTTAGTGACCAGGGATGTACAGGTTAGGTGGATTGACCGTGTTTAATTGTCCCTTAGTGACCAGGGATGTACAGGTTAGGTGGACTGGTCGTGATAAATTGTCCCTTAGTGTCCAGGGATGTACAGGTTAGGTGGATTGGCCGTGTTAAATTGTCCCTTAGTGTCCAGGGATGTACAGGTTAAGTGGATTGGCCGTGATAAATTGTCCCTTAGTGTCCAGGGATGTACAGGTTAGGTGGATTGGCCGTGTTAAATTGTCCCTTAGTGTCCAGGGATGTACAGGTTAGGTCGATTGGCCGTGATAAATTGTCCCTTAGTGTCCAGGGGTGTACAGGTTAGGTGGATTGGCCGTGTTAAATTGTCCCTTAGTGTCCAGGGATGTACAGGTTAGGTGGATTGGCCGTGATAAATTGTCCCTTAGTGTCCAGGGATGTACAGGTTAGGTGGATTGGCCGTGTTAAATTGTCCCTTAGTGTCCAGGGATGTACAGATTAGGTAAATTGACCGTGATAAATTGTCCCTTAGTGTCCAGGGATGTACAGGTTAGGTGGATTGACCGTGATAAATTACCCCTTAGTGTCCAGGGATGTACAGGTTAGGTGGATTGGCCGTGTTAAATTGTCCCTTAGTGTCCAGGGATGTACAGGTTAGGTGGATTGACCGTGTTAAATTGTCCCTTAGTGTCCAGGGATGTACAGGTTTGGTGGATTGGCCGTGATAAATTGTCCCTTAGTGTCCAGGGATGTACAGGTTAGGTGGAGTGACCGTGTTAAATTGTCCCTTAGTGTCCAGGGATGTACAGGTTTGGTGGATTGGCCGTGATAAATTGTCCCTTAGTGTCCAGGGATGTACAGGTTAGGTGGATTGGCCGTGATAAATTGTCCCTTAGTGTCCAGGGATGTCCAGGTTAGGTGGATTGACCGTGATAAATTGTCCCTTAGTGTCCAGGGATGTACAGGTTAGGTGGATTGGCCGTGATAAATTGTCCCTTAGTGTCCAGGGATGTCCAGGTTAGGTGGATTGACCGTGATAAATTGTCCCTTAGTGTCCAGGGATGTCCAGGTTAGGTGGATTGGCCGTGATAAATTGTCCCTTAGTGTCCAGGGATGTACAGGTTAGGTGGATTGGCCGTGATAAATTGTCCCTTAGTGTCCAGGGATGTGCAGGTTAGGTGGATTGGCCATGTTAAATTGTCCCTTAGTGTCCAGGGATGTACAGGTTAGGTGGATTGGGTAAGCTTCTCTCTCAGAGGGGCGGCCTGGCTCGATGGGCTGAATGGCCTCCAGCGCGCGTGAGTGAACCGTCGACATTCAAATCTCCCGCCATAGGCCCGCCTTGCGCTCTGATTGGTCTGAGGCGGGGTAGAAGCAGGGGGCGGGGAGCGGGGGGTCACGCGGCAGGGGCACGCGGAGGGCGGGGTGTCGTACCAGCGGGTTGACGTCTGAGGCACGCGGGCGAGGCGACGTCTCGGCGCGGTGACGTTGCGGGCACGCGTGCTGGGTGACGTTTCGGCGCGGCGACGTTCCGGACACGCGTGCTGGGTGACGTGCCGGCGCGGTGACGTCTGGGCGCGGTGACGTTCCGGGCACGCGGCCGGCCGGCGGGAGGTGACGGTTGGGCGCCATCTTGCCGCTCAGCCTGCCCAATGGCGCCGCCTCATTTGGCGTACCGGGCGCTCTGCTCCCTCTGTCTGCTCAGCCTGCCAGGTAAGGAGGTCCCAGAGCCCATCCCTGCCCCACTGACCCCCACTGACACCTCAACAGGGCGGGGATCGTTCCAGAGGCAGGACCGGTCAGCGGCTCCGGACCGGTCAGCGGCTCCTCGATGTGGACACCGGACCGGTCAGCGGCACCTCAATGTGGACACCGGGCCGGTCAGCGGCTCCGGGCCGGTCAGCGGCTCCTCGATGTGGACACCGGACCGGTCAGCGGCCCCTCGATGTGGACACCGGACCGGTCAGCGGCTCCTCGATGTGGACACCGGACCGGTCAGCGGCTCCTCGATGTGGACACCGGACCGGTCAGCGGCTCCTCGATGTGGACACCGGACCGGTCAGCGGCTCCTCAATGTGGAAACCGGACCGGTCAGCAGCTCCGGACCGGTCAGCGGCTCCTCGATGTGGACACCGGATCGGTCAGCGGCACCTCAATGTGGAAACCGGACCGGTCAGCGGCTCCGGACCGGTCAGCGGCTCCTCTATGTGGACACCGGACTGGTCAGCGGCTCCTCAATGTGGACACCGGACCGGTCAGCGGCTCCGGACCGGTCAGCGGCTCCTCGATGTGGACACCGGACTGGTCAGCGGCATCTCAATGTGGAAACCGGACCGGTCAGCGGCTCCGGACCGGTCAGCGGCTGCTCGACGTGGACACCGGACCGGTCAGTGGCTCCGGACCGGTCAGCGGCTGCTCGACGTGGACACTGGACCGGTCAGCGGCTCCGGACCGGTCAGCGGCTGCTCGACGTGGACACCGGACTTGTCAGCGGCACCTCAATGTGGAAACCGGACCGGTCAGCAGCTCCTCGACGTGGACACCGGACCGGTCAGCGGCTCCTCGATCTGGAAACCGGACAGGTCAGCATCTCCTCGATGTGGACACAGGACTGGTCAGCGGCACCTCAATGTGGAAACCGGACCGGTCAGCGGCTCCTCGATGTGGACACCGGACTTGTCAGCGGCACCTCAATGTGGAAACCGGACCGGTCAGCAGCTCCTCGACGTGGACACCGGACCGGTCAGCGGCTCCTCGATGTGGACACCGGATCGGTCAGCGGCTCCTCAATCTGGAAACCGGACAGGTCAGCATCTCCTCGATGTGGACACCGGATCGGTCACCAGCTCCTCGACGTGGACACCGGACCGGTCAGCGTCTCCTCGATGTGGACAGCGGATCGGTCAGCGGCTCCTCGATCTGGAAACCGGACCGGTCAGCATCTCCTCGATTTGGATTCCGGATCGGTCAGCGGCTCCTCGATCTGGAAACCGGACCGGTCAGCGGCTCCTCGATGTGGATACCGGACCGGTCAGCGTCTCCTCGATGTGGATACCGGATCGGTCAGCGTCTCCTCGATGAGGAAACCGGACCGGTCAGCGGCTCCTCGATGTGGATACCGGATCGGTCAGCGGCTCCTCGATGTGGATACCGGATCGGTCAGCGGCTCCTCGATCTGGAAACCGGACCGGTCAGCATCTCCTCGATGAGGAAACCGGACCGGTCAGCATCTCGATGTGGATACCGGATCGGTCACCAGCTACTCGATGAGGAAACCGGACCGGTCAGCGGCTCCTCGATGTGGATACCGGATCGGTCAGCGGCTCCTCGATGTGGATACCGGATCGGTCAGCGGCTCCTCGATGTGGAAACCGGACCGGTCAGCGGCTCCTCAATGTGGAAACCGGACTGGTCAGCGGCTCCTCGATGTGGAAACCGGACCGGTCAGCGCCTCCTCGATGAGGAAACCGGACCGGTCAGCGTCTCCTCGATGTGGAAAACGGACCGGTCAGCGGCTCCACGAGGTGGAAACCGGACCGGTCAGTGGCTCCTCGATATGGACACCGGACCGGTCAGCGGCTCCTTGGTGTGGACACCGGACCTGTCAACGGCTCCGGACCGGTCAGCGTCTCCTCCATGTGGACACCAGACCGGTCAGCAGCTCCTCGATGAGGAAACCGGACCGGTCAGTGGCTCCTCGATGAGGAAACCGGACCGGTCAGCGTCTCCTCGATGTGGAAAACGGACCGGTCAGCGGCTCCACGATGTGGAAACCGGACCGGTCAGTGGCTCCTCGATATGGACACCGGACCGGTCAGCGGCTCCTTGGTGTGGACACCGGACCTGTCAACGGCTCCGGACCGGTCAGCGTCTCCTCCATGTGGACACCAGACCGGTCAGCAGCTCCTCGATGAGGAAACCGGACCGGTCAGTGGCTCCTCGATGTGGACACCGGACCGGTCAGCGGCTCCTCGATGTGGAAACCGGACCGGTCAGCAGCTCCTCGATGTGGAAACCGGACCGGTCAGCAGCTCCTCGATGTGGAAACCGGACCGGTCAGCTTCTCCTCGATGTGGACACTGGACCGGTCAGCGGCTCCTCGATGTGGAAACCGGACCGGTCAGCGGCTCCTCGATGTGGAAACCAGACCGGTCAGCGGCTCCTCGATGTGGAAACCAGACCGGTCAGCGGCTCCTCGATGTGGGCGGGTCAGCGGCTCCTCGATGTGGAAACCAGACCGGTCAGCAGCTCCTCGATGTGGACACCGGACCTGTCAACGGCTCCGGACCGGTCAGCGTCTCCTCGATGTGGACACCAGACCGGTCAGCGGCTCCTCGATGTGGAAACCGGACCGGTCAGCGGCTCCTCAATGTGGAAACCGGACTGGTCAGCATCTCCTTGATGTGGAAACCTGACCGGTCAGCGGCTCCTCGATGTGGAAAACGGACCGGTCAGCGGCTCCTCGATGTGGAAACCGGACCGGTCAGCGGCTCCTCGATGGGGAAACCGGACCGGTCAGCGGCTCCTTGGTGTGGACACCGGACCGGTCAACGGCTCCGGACCGGTCAGCGTCTCCTCCATGTGGACACCAGACCGGTCAGCAGCTCCTCGATGAGGAAACCGGACCGGTCAGTGGCTCCTCGATGTGGACACCGGACCGGTCAGCGGCTCCTCGATGTGGAAACCGGACCGGTCAGCGTTTCCTCGATGGGGAAACCGGACCGGTCAGCGTCTCCTCGATGTGGAAACCGGACCGGTCAGCGTCTCCTCGATGGGGAAACCGGACCGGTCAGCGTCTCCTCGATGGGGAAACCGGACCGGTCAGCGTCTCCTCGATGGGGAAACCGGACCGGTCAGCGTCTCCTCGATGGGGAAACCGGACCGGTCAGCGTCTCCTCGATGTGGAAACCGGACCGGTCAGCGTCTCCTCGATGGGGAAACCGGACCGGTCAGCGTCTCCTCGATGTGGACACCGGACCGGTCAGCGGCTCCCCCATGTGGAAACCGGACCGGTCAGCGGCTCCTCGATGTGGAAACCAGACCGGTCAGCGGCTCCTCGATGTGGGCGGGTCAGCGGCTCCTCGATGTGGAAACCAGACCGGTCAGCAGCTCCTCGATGTGGACACCGGACCGGTCAACGGCTCCGGACCGGTCAGTGTCTCCTCGATGTGGACACCAGACCAGTCAGTGGCTCCTCGATGTGGAAACCGGACCGGTCAGCGGCTCCTCAATGTGGAAACCGGACTGGTCAGCAGCTCCTTGATGTGGAAACCTGACCGGTCAGCGGCTCCTCGATGTGGAAACCGGGCCGGTGAGTGGCTCCTCGATGTGGAAACCGGACCGGTCAGCAGCTCCTCGATGTGGACACCGGACCTGTCAGCAGCTCCTTGATGTGGACACCGGACCTGTCAGCAGCTCCTTGATGTGGATACCGGACCGGTCAGCAGCTCCTCGATGGGGACACCGGACCGGTCAGCGGCTCCTCGATGTGGAAACCAGACCGATCAGCTATTCCTCGATGTGGAAACCAGACCGGCCAGCGGCTCCTCGATGTGGATACCGGACCGGTCAGCGGCTCCTCGATGTGGAAACCGGACCGGTCAGTGGGTTCTCGATGTGGATACCGGACCGGTCAGCGGCTCCTCGTTGTGGAAACCGGACCGGTCAGCGGTTCCTCGATGTGGAAACCAGACCGGTCAGCAGCTCCTCGATGTGGATACCGGACCTGTCAGTGGGTCCTCGATGTGCATACCTGACCGGTCAGCGTCTCCTCAATGTGGAAACCGGACCGGTCTGCATCTCCTCGATGCGGAAACCGGACCGGTTAGCCGGTTCTAGAGGTGGAAACCGGAATGGTTAGCGGGTTCTAGATGTGGCAACCTGATTGGTTAACATAGAATAGAATTTATAGTGCATAAGGAGACCATTCAGCCCATCGAGTCTGCACCAGCCCTTACAAAGAGCACCCTACTCAAGGCCACATCTCTACCCTATCCCCGTAAACCCCACTTAACCTTTTTGGACTCTAAGGACAACTTAGCATAGCTAATCCACCTAACCTGCACATCTTTGGACTGTGGGAGGAAACCGGAGCACCCGGAGGAAACCCACGCACACACGGGGAGAACGGGCAGACTCCGCACAGACAGTGACCCAGCGGGGAATCGAACCTGGGACCCTGGAGCTGTGAAGCAGCTATGCTAACCACTGTGTTAGCGTGCTGCCTCGTTAGCAGGACCTCGATGTGGAAACTGTACCGGTTTGCGGGTTCTAGATGTGGAAACCGTACCGGTTTGCGGGTTCTAGATGTGGAAACCGTACCGGTTTGCGGGTTCTAGATGTGGAAACCGTACCGGTTTGCGGGTTCTAGATGTGGAAACCGGACCGGTTTGTGGGTTCTAGATGTGGAAACTGCCGGTTTGCGGGTTCTAGATGTGGAAATCGGACCGGATTGCGGTTCTAGTTGTGGAACCGGAACCGCTTGGCGGGTTCTGGTTGATTAAACCGGACCGATTTAAAACTGTGAAAACTGGAGCGGTCAACTGGTTCTAGATAAGACCAGAGACATAGGAGCAGAATTAAGCCACTCGGCCCATCGAGTCCGCTCCGCCATTCAATCATGGCTGATATTTTGTCATCCCCATTCTCCTGCCTTCTCCCCATAACCCCTGATCCCTTACTAATCAAGAACCTATCTATCTCTGTCTTAAAGACACTCAGTGATTTGGCCTCCACAGCCTTCTGCGGTAAAGAGTTCCACAGATTCCCCACCCTCTGGCTGACGAAGTTCCTCCTCATCTCTGTTTTAAAGGATCGTCCCTTTAGTCTGAGATTGTGTCCTCTCGTTCTAGTTTCTCCTACAAGTGGAAACATCCTCTCCACGTCCACTCTACCCAGGCCTCGCAGTATCCTGTAAGTTTCAAAAACATCCCCCCTCATCCTTCTAAACTCCAACGAGCACAGACCCAGAGTCCTCAACCGTTCCTCATGCGACAGGCTCTTCATTCCAGGGATCACTCTTGTGACCCTCCCTCTGGACCCTTTCCAAGGCCAGCACATCCTTCCTTAGATACGGGGCACAAAACTGCTCACAGTACTCCAAATGGGGTCTGACCAGAGTCTTATACAGCCTCAGAAGTACATCCCTGCTCTTGTATTCTGGCCCTCTTGACATGAATGCTAACATTGCATTTGCCTTCCTAACTGCCGACTGAACCTGCACGTTAACCTTAAGAGAATCATGAACAAGGACTCCCAAGTCCCTTTGTGCTTCTGATTTCCTAAGCATCTCCCCATTTATGTGGAAACTGGACCAGTTAGCAGGTTCTGGATGTGGAAACCGGACTGGTTAGCGGGTTCTAGATGTGGAAACCGGACCGGTTAGCGGTTTCTGGATGTGGAAACTGGACTGGTTAGCGGGTTCGAGATGTGAAAACCGGACCGGTTAGCAGGTTCTAGATGTGGAAACTGGACTGGTTAGCGGGTTCTAGATGTGGAAACCGGACCAGTTAGCAGGTTCTGGATGTGGAAACTGGACTGGTTAGCGGGTTCTAGATGTGAAAACCGGACCTATTAGCGGGTTCTAGATATGAAAACCGGACCGGTTAGCGGGTTCTAGATGTGAAAACCGGACCAGTTAGCAGGTTCTGGATGTGAAAACCGGACTAGTTAGCAGGTTCTGGATGTGAAAACCGGACCGGTTAGCGGGTTCTAGATGTGAAAACTGGACCGGTTAGCGGGTTCTAGATATGAAAACCGGACCAGTTAGCAGGTTCTGGATGTGAAAACCGGACCGGTTAGCGGGTTCTAGATGTGAAAACCGGACCGGTTAGCAGTTTCTGGATTTTTAAACTGGACCGGTTAGCGGGTTCTGGATGTTTAAGTAGAACGGTTAGCGTGTTCTGGACCTGGAAACTGGATCGGTTAGTGGGTTCTGGATGTTTAAGTAGAACGGTTAGCGTGTTCTGGACCTGGAAACTGGATCGGTTAGTGGGTTCTGGATGTTTAAGTAGAACGGTTAGCGTGTTCTGGACCTGGAAACTGGATCGGTTAGTGGGTTCTGGATGTGAAAACCGGACCGGTTAGCGGGTTCTAGATGTGAAAACCGGACCGGTTAGCAGGTTCTGGATTTTTAAACTGGACCGGTTAGCGGGTTCTGGATGTTTAAGTAGAACGGTTAGCGTGTTCTGGACCTGGAAACTGGATCGGTTAGTGGGTTCTGGATGTTTAAGTAGAACGGTTAGCGTGTTCTGGACCTGGAAACTGGATCGGTTAGTGGGTTCTAGATGTGGAAACCGTACCGGTTTGCGGGTTCTAGATGTGGAAACCGTACCGGTTTGCGGGTTCTAGATGTGGAAACCGGACCGGTTTGTGGGTTCTAGATGTGGAAACTGCCGGTTTGCGGGTTCTAGATGTGGAAATCGGACCGGATTGCGGTTCTAGTTGTGGAACCGGAACCGCTTGGCGGGTTCTGGTTGATTAAACCGGACCGATTTAAAACTGTGAAAACTGGAGCGGTCAACTGGTTCTAGATAAGACCAGAGACATAGGAGCAGAATTAAGCCACTCGGCCCATCGAGTCCGCTCCGCCATTCAATCATGGCTGATATTTTGTCATCCCCATTCTCCTGCCTTCTCCCCATAACCCCTGATCCCTTACTAATCAAGAACCTATCTATCTCTGTCTTAAAGACACTCAGTGATTTGGCCTCCACAGCCTTCTGCGGTAAAGAGTTCCACAGATTCCCCACCCTCTGGCTGACGAAGTTCCTCCTCATCTCTGTTTTAAAGGATCGTCCCTTTAGTCTGAGATTGTGTCCTCTCGTTCTAGTTTCTCCTACAAGTGGAAACATCCTCTCCACGTCCACTCTACCCAGGCCTCGCAGTATCCTGTAAGTTTCAAAAACATCCCCCCTCATCCTTCTAAACTCCAACGAGCACAGACCCAGAGTCCTCAACCGTTCCTCATGCGACAGGCTCTTCATTCCAGGGATCACTCTTGTGACCCTCCCTCTGGACCCTTTCCAAGGCCAGCACATCCTTCCTTAGATACGGGGCACAAAACTGCTCACAGTACTCCAAATGGGGTCTGACCAGAGTCTTATACAGCCTCAGAAGTACATCCCTGCTCTTGTATTCTGGCCCTCTTGACATGAATGCTAACATTGCATTTGCCTTCCTAACTGCCGACTGAACCTGCACGTTAACCTTAAGAGAATCATGAACAAGGACTCCCAAGTCCCTTTGTGCTTCTGATTTCCTAAGCATCTCCCCATTTATGTGGAAACTGGACCAGTTAGCAGGTTCTGGATGTGGAAACCGGACTGGTTAGCGGGTTCGAGATGTGAAAACCGGACCGGTTAGCGGGTTCTAGATGTGGAAACTGGACTGGTTAGCGGGTTCTAGATGTGGAAACCGGACCGGTTAGCAGGTTCTAGATGTGGAAACTGGACTGGTTAGCGGGTTCTAGATGTGGAAACCGGACCGGTTAGCGGTTTCTGGATGTGGAAACTGGACTGGTTAGCGGGTTCGAGATGTGAAAACCGGACCGGTTAGCAGGTTCTAGATGTGGAAACTGGACTGGTTAGCGGGTTCTAGATGTGGAAACCGGACCAGTTAGCAGGTTCTGGATGTGGAAACTGGACTGGTTAGCGGGTTCTAGATGTGAAAACCGGACCTATTAGCGGGTTCTAGATATGAAAACCGGACCGGTTAGCGGGTTCTAGATGTGAAAACCGGACCAGTTAGCAGGTTCTGGATGTGAAAACCGGACTAGTTAGCAGGTTCTGGATGTGAAAACCGGACCGGTTAGCGGGTTCTAGATGTGAAAACTGGACCGGTTAGCGGGTTCTAGATGTGAAAACCGGACCAGTTAGCAGGTTCTGGATGTGAAAACCGGACCGGTTAGCGGGTTCTAGATGTGAAAACCGGACCGGTTAGCAGTTTCTGGATTTTTAAACTGGACCGGTTAGCGGGTTCTGGATGTTTAAGTAGAACGGTTAGCGTGTTCTGGACCTGGAAACTGGATCGGTTAGTGGGTTCTGGATGTTTAAGTAGAACGGTTAGCGTGTTCTGGACCTGGAAACTGGATCGGTTAGTGGGTTCTGGATGTTTAAGTAGAACGGTTAGCGTGTTCTGGACCTGGAAACTGGATCGGTTAGTGGGTTCTGGATGTGAAAACCGGACCGGTTAGCGGGTTCTAGATGTGAAAACCGGACCGGTTAGCAGGTTCTGGATTTTTAAACTGGACCGGTTAGCGGGTTCTGGATGTTTAAGTAGAACGGTTAGCGTGTTCTGGACCTGGAAACTGGATCGGTTAGTGGGTTCTGGATGTTTAAGTAGAACGGTTAGCGTGTTCTGGACCTGGAAACTGGATCGGTTAGTGGGTTCTGGATGTTTAAGTAGAACGGTTAGCGTGTTCTGGACCTGGAAACTGGACCGGTTAGTGGGTTCTGGATGTGAAAACCGGACCGGTTTGCGGGTTCTGGATGTTTAAGTAGAACGGTTAGCGTGTTCTGGACCTGGAAACTGGACCGGTTGGTGGGTTCTGGATGTGAAAACCGGACCGGTTAGCGGGTTCTGGATGTTTAAGTAGAACGGTTAGCGTGTTCTGGACCTGGAAACTGGACCGGTTAGCAGGTTCTGGATGTGAAAACCGGACCGGTTAGCGGGTTCTGGATGTTTAAGTAGAACGGTTAGCGTGTTCTGGACCTGGAAACTGGATCGGTTAGTGGGTTCTGGATGTTTAAGTAGAACGGTTAGCGTGTTCTGGACCTGGAAACTGGACCGGTTAGTGGGTTCTGGATGTTTAAGTAGAACGGTTAGCGTGTTCTGGACCTGGAAACTGGACCGGTTAGCGGGTTCTGGATGTTTAAACCGGACCGGTTAGCGGGTTCTGGATGTTTAAACTGGACCGGTTAGCGGGTTCTGGATGTTTTTTAAAAAAAGTATTTTATTGAAAATTTTTGGTCAACCATCACAGTACATTGTGTATCCTTTACACAATAATATAATAGTATAAATAACAATGACCTGATTTATAAACAAAGAATAAATAATATATAACAAAAACGAAAACTAAAACTAAATGGCAACTGCCTTGTCTCAGATAAACACTCTCCAAAAATATGATTTAACAGTCCAATATACAATTATTTATAGCAACGACCTATACATATTATACATATATATTAACAACCCTGAGAGTCCTTCTGGTTCCTCCCCCCCCCCACCCCCCCCCCCCCCCCCCCGGGCTGCTGCTACCTTCTTTTCTATTCCCTCTATCTTTCTGTAAGGTATTCGACGAAAGGTTGCCACCGCCTGGTGAACCCTTGAGCCGATCCCCTTAGGACGAACTTAATCCGTTCCAGCTTTATAAACCCTGCCATGTCATTTATCCAGGTCTCCACCCCCGGGGGCTTGGCTTCCTTCCACATCAACAGTATCCTGCGCCGGGCTACTAGGGACGCAAAGGCCAAAACATCGGCCTCACTCGCCTCCTGTACTCCCGGCTCTTGTGCAACCCCAAATATAGCCAACCCCCAGCTTGGTTCGACCTGGACCCCCACTACTTTCGAAAGCACCTTTGTCACCCCCATCCAGAACCCCTGTAGTGCCGGACATGACCAGAACATGTGGGTGTGATTCGCTGGGCTTCTCGAGCATCTCGCACACCTATCCTCTACCCCAAAAATTTACTGAGCCGTGCTCCAGTCATATGCGCCCTGTGTAACACCTTAAATTGAATCAGGCTTAGCCTGGCACACGAGGACGATGAGTTTACCCTACTTAGGGCATCTGCCCACAGCCCCTCCTCAATCTCCTCCCCCAGCTCTTCTTCCCATTTCCCTTTCAGCTCATTTACCATAATCTCCCCCTCGTCCCTCATTTCCCTATATATATCTGACACCTTACCGTCCCCCACCCATGTCTTTGAGATCACTCTGTCCTGCACCTCATGCGTCGGGAGCTGCGGGAATTCCCTCACCTGTTGCCTCGCAAAAGCCCTCAGTTGCATATACCGGAATGCATTCCCTTGGGGCAACCCATATTTCTCGGTCAGCGCTCCCAGACTTGCGAACTTCCCATCCACAAACAGATCTTTCAGTTGCGTTACTCCTGCTCTTTGCCATATTCCAAATCCCCCATCCATTCTCCCCGGGTAAACCTATGGTTATTTCTTATCGGGGACCCCACCAAGGCTCCCGTCTTTCCCCTATGCCGTCTCCACTGTCCCCAAATTTTCAAAGTCGCCACCACCACCGGGCTTGTGGTGTATTTCTTCGGTGAGAACGGCAATGGGGCCGTTACCATAGCTTGTAGGCTAGTCCCCCTACAGGACGCCCTCTCCAATCTCTTCCACGCCGCTGCCTCCTCTTCTCCCATGCACTTACTCACCATTGAGATATTGGCGGCCCAGTAGTACTCACTTAGGCTTGGTAATGCCAGCCCCCCCCTATCCCTACTACGCTGTAAGAATCCCTTCCTCACTCTCGGGGTCTTCCCGGCCCACACAAAGCTCATGATACTCTTTTCGATCCTTTTGAAGAAAGCCTTCGTGATCACCACCGGGAGGCACTGAAACACAAAGAGGAATCTCGGGAGGACTACCATTTTAACCGCCTGCACCCTCCCTGCCAGTGACAGGGATACCATGTCCCATCTCTTGAAGTCCTCCTCCATTTGTTCCACCAATCGCGTTAAATTTAGCCTATGCAATGTACCCCAATTCTTGGCTATCTGGATCCCCAAGTAACGAAAGTCCCTTGTTAACTTCCTCAGCGGAAAGTCCTCTATTTCTCTGCTCTGCTCCCCTGATGCACCACAAACAACTCACTTTTCCCCATGTTCAGTTTATATCCTGAGAATTCTCCAAACTCCCGAAGTGTCCGCATTATCTCTGGCATCCCCTCCGCCGGGTCCGCTACATATAACAACAAATCATCCGCATATAGAGATACCCGGTGTTCTTCTCCTCCTCTAAGTACTCCCCTCCACTTCTTGGAACCCCTCAATGCTATTGCCAGGGGCTCAATCGCCAGTGCAAACAATAATGGGGACAGAGGGCATCCCTGCCTTGTCCCTCTATGGAGCCGAAAGTATGCAGATCCCCGTCCATTCGTGACCACACTCGCCACTGGGGCCCTATACAACAGCTGCACCCATCCAACATACTCATCTCCAAAACCAAATCTCCTCAGCACCTCCCACAGATAATACCACTCCACTCTATCAAATGCTTTCTCGGCATCCATCGCCACCACTATCTCCGCTTCCCCCTCTGGTGGGGGCATCATCATTACCCCTAACAGCCTCCGTATATTCGTATTCAGCTGTCTCCCCTTCACAAACCCAGTTTGGTCCTCATGGACCACCCTCGGGACACAATCCTCTATCCTCATTGCCATTACCTCGGCCAGAATCTTAGCGTCTACATTTAGGAGGGAAATAGGTCTATAGGACCCGCATTGCAGCGGGTCCTTTTCCTTCTTTAGGAGAAGCGATATCGTTGCCTCAGACATAGTCGGGGGCAGCTGCCCCCTTTCCTTTGCCTCATTAAAGGTCCTCATCAGTAGCGGGGCGAGCAAGTCCACATATTTCCTGTAAAATTCAACTGGGAATCCATCTGGTCCCGGAGCCTTCCCCACCTGCATGCTCCTAATTCCTTTCACTACTTCCTCTATTTCAATCTGTGCTCCCAGTCCCACCCTTTCCTGCTCCTCCACCTTGGGAAATTCCAGCCGGTCCAGAAAGCCCATCATTCTCTCCCTCCCATCCGGGGGTTGAGCTTCGTATAATTTTTTATAAAATGCCTTGAACACTCCATTCACTCTCTCTGCTCCCCGCTCCATCTCTCCTTCCTCATCCCTCACCCCCCCTATTTCCCTCGCTGCGCCCCTTTTCCTCAATTGGTGGGCCAGCAACCTGCTCGCCTTCTCCGCATATTCGTACTGTACACCCTGTGCCTTCCTCCACTGTGCCTCTGCAGTACCCGTTGTCAGCAAGTCAAATTCTACGTGTAGCCTTTGCCTTTCCCTGTACAGTCCCTCCTCCGGTGCCTCCGCATATTGCCTGGCCACCCTCAAAAGTTCTTGCAGCAACCGCTCCCGTTCCCTACTCTCCTGCTTTCCTTTATATGCCCTTATTGATATCAGCTCCCCTCTAACCACTGCCTTCAGCGCCTCCCAGACCACTCCCACCTGGACCTCCCCATTATCATTGAGTTCCAAGTACTTTTCAATGCACCCCCTCACCCTTAGACACACCCCCTCATCTGCCATTAGTCCCATGTCCATTCTCCAGGGTGGGCGCCCTTCTGTTTCCTCCCCTATCTCCAAGTCCACCCAATGTGGAGCGTGATCCGAAATGGCTATAGCCGTATACTCCGTTCCCCTCACCTTCGGGATCAACGCCCTTCCCAAAACAAAAAAGTCTATTCGCGAATAGACTTTGTGGACATAGGAGAAAAACGAAAACTCCTTACTCCTAAGTCTGCTGAATCTCCACGGGTCTACTCCTCCCATCTGCTCCATAAAATCTTTAAGCACCTTGGCTGCTGCCGGCCTCCTTCCAGTCCTGGACCTCGACCTGTCCAGCCCTGGTTCCAACAACGTATTGAAATCTCCCCCCATTACCAACTTTCCCACCTCTAGGTCCGGGATGCGTCCTAGCATACGCCTCATAAAATTGGCATCATCCCAGTTCGGGGCATATACGTTTACCAAAACCACCGTCTCCCCCTGTAGTTTGCCACTCACCATCACGTATCTGCCCCCGCTATCCGCCACTATAGTCTTTGCCTCAAACATTACCCGCTTCCCCACTAATATAGCCACCCCCCTGTTTTTCGCATCTAGCTCCGAATGGAACACCTGCCCCACCCAACCTTTGCGTAGTCTCACCTGGTCTATCAGTTTCAAGTGCGTTTCCTGTAACATAACCACGTCTGCCTTAAGTTTCTTAAGGTGTGCGAGTACCCGTGCCCTCTTTATCGGCCCGTTCAGCCCTCTCACGTTCCACGTGATCAGCCGGGTTGGGGGGCTTTTTACCCCCCCCCCTTGTCGATTAGCCACCCCCTTTTTCCAGCTCCTCACCCGGTTCCCACGCAGCTGTGTCCCCCCCCAGGCGGTGCCCCCCCGCCCATCCCACCCCATGCCAGCCCCCCCCTCTCTCCCCAGCAGCAGCAGCCCAATAATTCCCCCCTCCCCTCCCCCCCCCCCCCCCCCCGTTAGATCCCCCACTAGCGTAGTTACACCCCCCATGTTGCTCCCAGAAGTCAGCAAACTCTGGCCGACCTCGGCTTCCCCCCGTCACCTCGGCTCGCACCGTGCGACGCCCCCTCCTTCCTGCTTCCCTATTCCCGCCATGATTATCATAGCGCGGGAACCGAGCCCGCGCTTCCCCCTTGGCCCTGCCCCCAATGGCCAACGCCCCATCTCCTCCACCTCCTTTCCTCCCCCCACCACCTCCTGTGGAAGAAAGAAAAGTTACCACATCGCAGGATTAATAACATAAAACTCCTCTTTCCCCCCATACTCGCCCCACCACTTTGTTTCAAACGTTCTTTTTTTAATAACCCGCTCATTCCAATTTTTCTTCCACGATAAAAGTCCACGCCTCATCCGCCATCTCAAAGTAGTGGTGCCTCCCTTGATATGTGGCCCACAGTCTTGCCGGTTGTAGCATTCCGAATTTTATCTTCTTTTTGTGAAGCACCGCCTTGGCCCGATTAAAGCTCGCCCTCCTTCTCGCCACCTCCGCACTCCAGTCTTGGTATACGCGGATCGCCGCGTTCTCCCACTTGCTGCTCCGAGTTTTCTTTGCCCATCTAAGGACCATCTCTTTGTCCTTAAAACGGAGGAATCTCACCACTATGGCTCTAGGAATTTCTCCTGCTCTCGGTCCTCGCGCCATCACTCGGTATGCTCCCGCCACCTCCAGCGGACCCGCCGGGGCCTCCGCTCCCATTAACGAGTGCAGCACCGTGCTCACATATGCCCCGACGTCCGCTCCCTCCGCACCTTCAGGAAGACCAAGAATCCTTAGGTTGTTCCTCCTCGCGTTGTTCTCCAGCGCCTCCAGCCTTTCCACACATCGTTTATGGTGTGCCTCGTGCATCTCCGTCTTCACCACCAGGCCCTGTATGTCGTCCTCATTCTCGGCAGCCTTTGCCTTCACGACCCGAAGCTCCCGCTCCTGGGTCTTTTGCTCCTCCTTTAGCCCTTCGATCGCCTGTAATATCAGGGCCAACAGCTCCTTCTTCATTTCCTTTTTGAGTTCTTCCACGCAGCGTTTCAAAAACTCGTGTTGTTCGGGGCCCCATATTAAACTGCCACCTTCCGACACCATCTTGGTTTTTGCTTGCCTTCCTTGCCGCTGCTCTAAAGGATCCACCGCAATCCGGCCACTTTCTCCTTTTTTCATCCGTATCCAGGGGGGATTCCCTTCTGGTTCACCGCACAGTACTTTTAGCCGTTAAAATTGCCGTTGGGGCTCTTATTAAGAGCCCAAAAGTCCGTTCCACCGGGAGCTGGCGAAACGTGCGACTCAGCTGGTCATCGCCGCACCCGGAAGTGGGTTCTGGATGTTTACATCTGACCGGTTAAGAGCGTTCTGGACCTGGAAACCGGACCGGTTAGTGGGTTCTAGATTTTAGAACTGGACCGGATAGCGGGTTCTGGATGTGGAAACCGGACTGGTTAGCGGGTTCTGGATGTGGAAACCAGACCGGCTATTGGATTCTAGATGTGGAAACTGGACTGGTCAGCGGGTTCTAGATGTGGAAACCGGACAGGTTAGCGGGTCCTTGATGTTTAAACCGGACCGGTTAGCGGGTTCTCAATGTTTAAACCGGGCCGGATAGCGGGTTCTGGATGTGGAAACCGGACCAGTTAGCAGGTTCTAGATGTTACAGACCGGTTAGCGGGTTATAGAGGTTTAAACTGGATCATTTAGCGGGTTCTAGATGTTTAAACTGGACCGGTTAGTGGGTTCTGGATCGAAAGAGAAAATGCTGGAAAATGTCAGCAGGTCTGGCAGCATCTGTAGTTTCGAGTCCGATGACTCTTTGTCAAAGCTAACAGACAGAGAAAGTGGGAAGTATTTATACTGTGGAGTGAGAATGAAAGATGAGTCATAGCCACAGAAACCCAGGGAAACCGGGTGCTAATGGCCACAGAAACCCAGGGAAACCAGGTGCTAATGGCCACAGAAACCCAGGGAAACCGGGTGCTAATGGCCACAGAAACCCAGGGAAACCGGGTGCTAATGGCCACAGAAGCCCAGGGAAACCGGGTGCTAATGGCCACAGAAACCCAGGGAAACCAGGTGCTAATGGCCACAGAAACCCAGGGAAACCGGGTGCTAATGGCCACAGAAACCAAGGAGCAAGAGTGCTAATGGTCACAGAAACCCAGGGAAACCGGGAGCGAATGGCCACAGAAACCAAGGGGCAAGAGTGCTTATGGCCACAGAAACCCAGGGAACAGAGTGCTAATGGTCACAGAAACCCAGGGAACAGAGTGCTAATGGCCACAGAAACCCAGGGAAACCGGGTACTAATGGCCACAGAAACCCAGGGAAACCGGGTGCTAATGGCCACAGAAACCCAGGGAAACCGGGTGCTAATGGCCACAGAATCCCAGGGAAACTGGGTGCTAATGGCCACAGAAACCCAGGGAAACCGGGTGCTAATGGCCACAGAAACCCAGGGAAACCGGGTGCTAATGGCCACAGAAACCCAGGGAAACCGGGTGCTAATGGCCACAGAAACCCAGGGAAACCGGGTGCTAATGGCCACAGAAACCCAGGGAAACCGGGTGCTAATGGCCACAGAAACCCAGGGAAACCGGGTGCTAATGGCCACAGAATCCCAGGGAAACCGGGTGCTAATGGCCACAGAAACCCAGGGAAACCGGGTGCTAATGGCCACAGAAACCCAGGGAAACCGGGTGCTAATGGCCACAGAAACCCAGGGAAACAGGGTGCTAATGGCCACAGAAACCCAGGGAAACCGGGTACTAATGGCCACAGAAACCAAGGGGCAAGAGTGCTAATGGCCACAGAAACCCAGGGAAACCGGGTGCTAATGGCCACAGAAACCCAGGGAAACCGGGTGCTAACGGCCACAGAAACCCAGGGAACAGAGTGCTAATGGCCACAGAAACCAAGGGGCAAGAGTGCTAATGGCCACAGAAACCCAGGGAAACCGGGTGCTAATGGCCACAGAAACCAAGGGGCAAGAGTGCTTATGGCCACAGAAACCCAGGGAACAGAGTGCTAATGGCCACAGAAACCCAGGGAACAGAGTGCTTATGGCCACAGAAACCAAGGGGCAAGAGTGCTTATGGCAGTCCCCAGAGAGAACAAAGAGACCAAACGGCAAAGAAACTAACATCCAAGGGTGAACTGTGACAGATGTAGATGTGGGGGAGGGGAAGCAAAGGGGATAAAGGGTAAGGAAAGGTTGATAAGATATATAAAGGTGTTTAATATATATATATTTAAAAAAACAAGAAAGAGAGAGATGGTAAAAAATGGTTAAAATGAAATGGAATGAAAATAGGTCAAGGTGGGATAGAGCTAATCATCTGAAGTTGTTGAATTTGATGTTGAGGCCGGAAGGCTCTCGCGTGCCTAACCGGAAGATGAGATGTTGTTCCTCCAGTTTGCGTTGAGCTTCACTGGAACATTGCAGCAGACCAAGAACAGACATGCGGGCATGGGAGCAGGGTCTTGTGCTAAAATGGCAAGCAACGGGAAGATCAGGGGCCTGAATACGCACAGACTGAAGGTGCTCAGCAAAGCGATCACCCAGTCTGCGTTTGGTCTCTCCGATATAGAGGAGACCACATTGGGAGCAGCGAATGCAATAGACCAAATTGGAAGAGATGCAAGTGAAACGCTGCTTAACCTGGAATGAGTGTTTTGGGCCTGGGATGTTAAGCATGGAAGAGGTAAAGGGGCAGGTGTTACACCTTCTGCGATTGCACGGGAAGGTGCCATGGGTGATGGGAGAGGTACTGGGTATGGTGGAGGAGTGGAGTAGATTATCTCAGAGAGAGCGGTCTCTGCGGAATGCTGACGGAGGGAGTGAAGGGAAGATGTGTTTGGTGGTGGCATCATGCTGGAGTTGGCGAAAAAGGCGGAGGATGATGCTTTGCATACGGAGGCTGGGGGAATGAAATGTGAGAACGAGGGGGACTCTATCCTTGTTCTGGGAGGGAGCGAGGGTGGTGGCGCGGGAGATGGACCGCAGGCTGTTGAGGGCCATGTCCACAACTGTAGGTGGGAAACTAGGTACTGTTCTGGGGCTGGTTTAGCACACTGGGCTAAATCGCTGGCTTTTAAAGCAGACCAAGGCAGGCCAGCAGCACGGTTCAATTCCCGTACCAGCCTCCCCGAACAGGTGCCGGAATGTGGTGACTAGGGGCATTTCACAGTAACTTCATTTGAAGCCTACTTGTGACAATAAGCGATTTTCATTTCATTTCATTTCAAATCACGGTTGAGGAAGAAGGAACACATTTTGTAAGCACCATTTTGGAAAGTGGCATCATCGGAACAAATGCGACGGAGGCGAAGGAGCTGAGAGAAAGGGATGGAGTCCTTACAGGGTGTAGGATGCGAAGAGCTGTAGCCCAGATAGCTGTGGGAGTCAGTGGGCTTGTAGTGGATATTAGTGGATAGTCTATTGCCGGAAATGGAGACAGAAAGATCAAGGCAGGGAAGGGAAGTGTCTGAGATGGACCAGGTGAAAGTGATGGAGGGGTGGAAACTGGAAGCGAAGTTGATGAATTTTCCAGGTCCGGGTGAGAGCATGGAGCGGCACCAAAATAGTCATCAATGTATCGGTAAAGGAGTTGTGGGAGGGGACCCGGGTAGGCCTGGAACAAGGAATGTTCCACATACCCCATAAAAAGGCAAGCGTAGCTACGACCCATGCGGGTACCCATTGCTACACCTTTGATTTGGAGAAAGTGGGATGAGTTAAAGGAGACGTTGTTGAGAGCTTTTATCCAGTGGGTTCTAGATGTTTTTAAAAATAAATTTACAACACCCAATTAATTTCTTCCAATTAAGGGGCAATTTAGCGTGGCCAATCCACCTACCCTGTACATCTTTGTGTTGTGGGGGCGAGACCCACACAAGCACGGGGAGAATGTGCAAACTCCACACGGACAGTGACCCAGAGCCGGGATCGAACCTGGAACCTCGGTGCCGTGAGGCAGCAGCACTAACCCACTGCACCACCGTGCTGGCCCTGGGTTCTGGATGTTTAAGCCTTTCTGGTTAGTGGGTTCTGGATGTTTAAACTGGACCGGTTACCGGGTTCTGGATGTTTAAACTGGACCGGTTACCGGGTTCTGGGTGTTTAAACTGGACCGGCTAGCGGGTTCTGGATGTTTAAGGCATTCCGGTTAGTGGGTTCTGGATGTTTAAACTGGACCGGTTACCGGGTTCTGGATGTTTAAGGCATTCCGGTTAGTGGATTCTGGATGTTTAAACTGGACCGGTTAGCGGATTCTGGATGTTTAAACTGGACTGGTTAGCGGATTCTGGATGTTTAAACTGGACCGGTTAGCGGATTCTGGATGTTTAAACTGGACCGGTTAGCGGGTTCTGGATGTTTAAACTGGACCGGTTACCGGGTTCTGGATGTTTAAACTGGACCGGTTAGCGGATTCTGGATGTTTAAACTGGACCGGTTAGCGGGTTCTGGATGTTTAAACTGGACCGGTTACCGGGTTCTGGATGTTTAAACTGGACCGGTTAGCGGGTTCTGGGTGTTTAAACTGGACCGGCTAGCGGGTTCTGGATGTTTAAGGCATTCCGGTTAGTGGGTTCTGGATGTTTAAACTGGACCGGTTAGTGGGTTCTGGATGTTTAAACTGGACCGGTTAGCGGATTCTGGATATTTAAACTGGACCGGTTAGCGGATTCTGGATGTTTAAATTGGACCGGTTAGCGGGTTCTGGGTGTTTAAACTGGACCGGTTACCGGGTTCTGGATGTTTAAGGCATTCCGGTTAGTGGATTCTGGATGTTTAAACTGGACCGGTTAGTGGGTTCTGGATGTTTAAACTGGACCGGTTAGTGGGTTCTGGATATTTAAACTGGACCGGTTAGCGGATTCTGGATGTTTAAACTGGACCGGTTAGCGGGTTCTGGATGTTTAAACTGGACCGGTTACCGGGTTCTGGATGTTTAAACTGGACCGGTTAGCGGATTCTGGATGTTTAAACTGGACCGGTTAGCGGGTTCTGGATGTTTAAACTGGACCGGTTACCGGGTTCTGGATGTTTAAACTGGACCGGTTAGCGGGTTCTGGGTGTTTAAACTGGACCGGTTAGCGGGTTCTGGATGTTTAAGGCATTCCGGTTAGTGGGTTCTGGATGTTTAAACTGGACCGGTTAGTGGGTTCTGGATGTTTAAACTGGACCGGTTAGCGGATTCTGGGTGTTTAAACTGGACCGGTTAGCGGGTTCTGGATGTTTAAGACATTCCGGTTAGTGGATTCTGGATGTTCAAACTGGACCGGTTACCGGGTTCTGGATGTTTAAACTGGACCGGTTAGCGGATTCTGGATGTTTAAGGCATTCCGGTTAGTGGATTCTGGATGTTTAAACTGGACCGGTTAGCGGGTTCTGGATGTTTAAACTGGATCGGTTACCGGGTTCTGGATGTTTAAGGCATTCCGGTTAGTGGATTCTGGATGTTTAAACTGGACCGGTTAGCGGATTCTGGCTGTTTAAGGCATTCCGGTTACCGGGTTCTGGGTGTTTAAGGCATTCAGGTTAGTGGATTCTGGATGTTTAAACTGGACCGGTTACCGGGTTCTGGATGTTTAAACTGGACCGGTTAGTGGGTTCTGGATGTTTAAGGCATTCCGGTTACCGGGTTCTGGATGTTTAAGGCATTCAGGTTAGTGGATTCTGGATGTTTAAACTGGACCGGTTACCGGGTTCTGGATGTTTAAACTGGACCGGTTAGCGGATTCTGGATGTTTAAGGCATACCGGTTAGTGGATTCTGGATGTTTAAGGCATTCCGGTTAGCGGATTCTGGATGTTTAAACTGGACCGGTTCGCGGATTTGGATGTTCAAACTGGACCGGTTACCGGTTTCTGGCTGTTCAAACTGGTCCGGTTACCGGGTTCTGGATGTTTAAACTGGACCGGTTAGTGGGTTCTGGGTGTTTAAACTGGACCGGTTACCGGGTTCTGGATGTTTAAACTGGACCTGTTACCGGGTTCTGGATGTTTAAGGCATTCCGGTTAGTGGATTCTGGATGTTCAAACTGGACCGGTTAGCGGGTTCTGGATGTTTAAACTGGACCGGTTAGCGGGTTCTGGATGTTTAAACTGGACCGGTTACCGGGTTCTGGATGTTTAAACTGGACCGGTTAGCGGATTCTGGATGTTTAAGGCATTCCGGTTACCGGGTTCTGGATGTTTAAACTGGACCGGTTAGCGGATTCTGGATGTTTAAGGCATACCGGTTAGTGGATTCTGGATGTTTAAGGCATTCCGGTTAGCGGATTCTGGATGTTTAAACTGGACCAGTTCGCGGATTTGGATGTTCAAACTGGACCGGTTACCGGTTTCTGGCTGTTCAAACTGGTCCGGTTACCGGGTTCTGGATGTTTAAACTGGACCGGTTAGCGGGTTCTGGCTGTTCAAACTGGTCCGGTTACCGGGTTCTGGATGTTTAAACTGGACCGGTTACCGGTTTCTGGCTGTTCAAACTGGTCCGGTTACCGTGTTCTGGATGTTTAAACTGGACCGGTTACCGGTTTCTGGCTGTTCAAACTGGTCCGGTTACCGGGTTCTGGATGTTTAAACTGGACCGGTTACCGGGTTCTGGATGTTTAAACTGGACCGGTTAGTGGGTTCTGGGTGTTTAAACTGGACCGGTTACCGGGTTCTGGATGTTTAAACTGGACCTGTTACCGGGTTCTGGATGTTTAAGGCATTCCGGTTAGTGGATTCTGGATGTTCAAACTGGACCGGTTAGCGGGTTCTGGATGTTTAAACTGGACCGGTTAGCGGGTTCTGGATGTTTAAACTGGACCGGTTACCGGGTTCTGGATGTTTAAACTGGACCGGTTAGCGGGTTCTGGATGTTTAAACTGGTCCGGTTACCGGGTTCTGGATGTTTAAGGCATTCCGGTTAGTGGATTCTGGATGTTTAAACTGGACCGGTTAGCGGGTTCTGGATGTTTCAACTGGACCGGTTAGCGGATTCTGGATGTTTAAGGCATTCCGGTTAGTGGATTCTGGATGTTTAAACTGGACCGGTTACCGGGTTCTGGATGTTTAAACTGGACCGGTTAGTGGGTTCTGGGTGTTTAAACTGGACCGGTTAGTGGATTCTGGATGTTCAAACTGGACCGGTTACCGGGTTCTGGATGTTTAAACTGGACTGGTTAGCGGATTCTGGATGTTTAAACTGGACCGGTTAGCGGATTCTGGATGTTTAAACTGGACCGGTTAGTGGATTCTGGATGTTTAAGGCATTCCGGTTAGTGGATTCTGGATGTTTAAACTGGACCGGTTAGCGGATTCTGAATGTTTAAACTGGACCGGTTAGCGGATTCTGGATGTTTAAGGCATTCCGGTTAGCGGGTTCTGGATGTTTAAACTGGACCGGTTAGTGGATTCTGGATGTTTAAACTGGACCGGTTACCGGGTTCTGGATGTTTAAACTGGACCGGTTAGCGGATTCTGGATGTTTAAGGCATTCCGGTTAGTGGATTCTGGATGTTTAAACTGGACCGGTTACCGGGTTCTGGATGTTTAAACTGGACCGGTTAGGGGTTCTGGATGTTTAAACTGGGCCGGTTAGCAGATTCTGGATGTTTAAGGCATTCCGGTTAGTGGATTCTGGATGTTTAAACTGGACCGGTTAGCGGATTCTGGATGTTTAAGGCATTCCGGTTAGTGGATTCTGGATGTTCAAACTGGACCGGTTAGTGGATTCTGGGTGTTTAAACTGGACCGGTTAGTGGATTCTGGGGTTTAAACTGGACCGGTTCGCGGATTATGGATGTTTAAGGCATTCCGGTTAGTGGATTCTGGATGTTCAAACTGGACCGGTTAGCGGGTTCTGGATGTTTAAACTGGACCGGTTACCGGGTTCTGGATGTTTAAACTGGACCGGTTAGCGGATTCTGGATGTTTAAGGCATTCCGGTTAGTGGATTCTGGGTGTTTAAACTGGACCGGTTAGTGGATTCTGGATGTTTAAACTGGACCGGTTAGTGGATTCAGGATGTTTAAACTGGACCGGTTACCGGATTCTGGATGTTTAAGGCATTCCGGTTAGTGGATTCTGGATCTTCAAACTGGACCGGTTAGCGGGTTCTGGATGTTTAAACTGGACCGGTTACCGGGTTCTGGATGTTTAAACTGGACCGGTTAGCGGATTCTGGATGTTTCAACTGGACCGGTTAGCGGGTTCTGGATGTTTAAGGCATTCCGGTTAGTGGATTCTGGATGTTCAAACTGGACCGGTTAGCGGGTTCTGGATGTTTAAACTGGACCTGTTTCCGGATTCTGGATGTTTAAGGCATTCCGGTTAGTGGATTCTGGATGTTTAAACTGGACCGGTTACCGGGTTCTGGATGTTTAAACTGGACCGGTTAGTGGGTTCTGGATGTTTAAGGCATTCCGGTTAGTGGATTCTGGATGTTTAAACTGGACCGGTTACCGGGTTCTGGATGTTCAAACTGGTCCGGATTCTGGATGTTTAAGGCATTCCGGTTAGTGGATTCTGGATGTTTAAACTGGACCGGTTACCGGGTTCTGGATGTTTCAACTGGACCGGTTAGCGGATTCTGGATGTTCAAACTGGACCGGTTACCGGATTCTGGATGTTTAAACTGAACCGGTTAGTGGATTCTGGATGTTTAAACTGGACCGGTTACAGGGTTCTGGATTTTTAAACTGGACCGGTTACCGGGTTCTGGATGTTTAAGGCATTCCGGTTAGTGGATTCTGGATGTTCAAACTGGGCCGGTTAGTGGATTCTGGATGTTTAAACTGGACTGGTGAGTGGATTCTGGATGTTTAAACTGGACCGGTTAGTGGATTCTAGATGTTCAAACTGGACCGGTTAGAGGATTCTGGATGTTTAAACTGGACCGGTTAGTGGATTCTGGATGTTTAAACTGGACCGGTTAGCGGATTCTGGATGTTTAAACTGGACCGGTTAGAGGATTCTGGATGTTTAAACTGGACCGGTTAGTGGATTCTGGATGTTTAAACTGGACCGGTTACCGGGTTCTGGATGTTTAAACTGGACCGGTTAGTGGATTCTGTATGTTTAAGGCATTCCGGTTAGTGGATTCTGGATGTTTAAACTGGACCGGTTACCGGGTTCTGGGTGTTTAAACTGGACCGGTTACCGGGTTCTGGGTGTTTAAACTGGACCAGTTAGTGGATTCTGGATGTTCAAACTGGACCGGTTACCGGATTCTGGATGTTTAAACTGGACCGGTTAGCGGATTCTGGATGTTTAAACTGGACCGGTTAGTGGATTCTGGATGTTTAAGGCATTCCGGTTAGTGAATTCTGGGTGTTTAAACTGGACCGTTTACCGGATTCTGGATGTTTAAACTGGACCGGTTAGTGGATTCTGGATGTTTAAACTGGACCGGTTAGTGGATCCTGGATGTTTAAACTGGACCGGTTACCGGGTTCTGGATGTTTAAACTGGACCAGTTACCGGGTTCTGGATGTTTAAATTGGACCGGTTAGCGGGTTCTGGGTGTTTAAACTGGACCGGTTACCGGGTTCTGGATGTTTAAGGCATTCCGGTTAGTGGATTCTGGATGTTTAAACTGGACCGGTTAGTGGGTTCTGGATGTTTAAACTGGACCGGTTAGTGGGTTCTGGATATTTAAACTGGACCGGTTAGCGGATTCTGGATGTTTAAACTGGACCGGTTAGCGGGTTCTAGATGTTTAAACTGGACCGGTTACCGGGTTCTGGATGTTTAAACTGGACCGGTTAGCGGATTCTGGATGTTTAAACTGGACCGGTTAGCGGGTTCTGGATGTTTAAACTGGACCGGTTACCGGGTTCTGGATGTTTAAACTGGACCGGTTAGCGGGTTCTGGGTGTTTAAACTGGACCGGTTAGCGGGTTCTGGATGTTTTAGGCATTCCGGTTAGTGGGTTCTGGATGTTTAAACTGGACCGGTTAGTGGGTTCTGGATGTTTAAACTGGACCGGTTAGCGGATTCTGGGTGTTTAAACTGGACCGGTTAGCGGGTTCTGGATGTTTAAGACATTCCGGTTAGTGGATTCTGGATGTTCAAACTGGACCGGTTACCGGGTTCTGGATGTTTAAACTGGACCGGTTAGCGGATTCTGGATGTTTAAGGCATTCCGGTTAGTGGATTCTGGATGTTTAAACTGGACCGGTTAGCGGGTTCTGGATGTTTAAACTGGATCGGTTACCGGGTTCTGGATGTTTAAGGCATTCCGGTTAGTGGATTCTGGATGTTTAAACTGGACCGGTTAGCGGATTCTGGCTGTTTAAGGCATTCCGGTTACCGGGTTCTGGGTGTTTAAGGCATTCAGGTTAGTGGATTCTGGATGTTTAAACTGGACCGGTTACCGGGTTCTGGATGTTTAAACTGGACCGGTTAGTGGGTTCTGGATGTTTAAGGCATTCCGGTTACCGGGTTCTGGATGTTTAAGGCATTCAGGTTAGTGGATTCTGGATGTTTAAACTGGACCGGTTACCGGGTTCTGGATGTTTAAACTGGACCGGTTAGCGGATTCTGGATGTTTAAGGCATACCGGTTAGTGGATTCTGGATGTTTAAGGCATTCCGGTTAGCGGATTCTGGATGTTTAAACTGGACCGGTTCGCGGATTTGGATGTTCAAACTGGACCGGTTACCGGTTTCTGGCTGTTCAAACTGGTCCGGTTACCGGGTTCTGGATGTTTAAACTGGACCGGTTAGTGGGTTCTGGGTGTTTAAACTGGACCGGTTACCGGGTTCTGGATGTTTAAACTGGACCTGTTACCGGGTTCTGGATGTTTAAGGCATTCCGGTTAGTGGATTCTGGATGTTCAAACTGGACCGGTTAGCGGGTTCTGGATGTTTAAACTGGACCGGTTAGCGGGTTCTGGATGTTTAAACTGGACCGGTTACCGGGTTCTGGATGTTTAAACTGGACCGGTTAGCGGATTCTGGATGTTTAAGGCATTCCGGTTAGTGGATTCTGGATGTTTAAACTGGACCGGTTACCGGGTTCTGGATGTTTAAACTGGACCGGTTAGTGGGTTCTGGGTGTTTAAACTGGACCGGTTAGTGGATTCTGGATGTTCAAACTGGTCCGGTTACCGGGTTCTGGATGTTTAAACTGGACCGGTTAGTGGGTTCTGGGTGTTTAAACTGGACCGGTTACCGGGTTCTGGATGTTTAAACTGGACCGGTTAGTGGATTCTGGATGTTTAAGGCATTCCGGTTAGTGGATTCTGGATGTTTAAACTGGACCGGTTACCGGGTTCTGGATGTTCAAACTGGACCGGTTACCGGGTTCTGGATGTTTCAACTGGACTGGTTAGCGGATTCTGGATGTTTAAACTGGACCGGTTAGCGGATTCTGGATGTTTAAACTGGACCGGTTAGTGGATTCTGGATGTTTAAGGCATTCCGGTTAGTGGATTCTGGATGTTTAAACTGGACCGGTTAGCGGATTCTGGATGTTTAAACTGGACCGGTTAGCGGATTCTGGATGTTTAAGGCATTCCGGTTAGCGGGTTCTGGATGTTTAAACTGGACCGGTTAGTGGATTCTGGCTGTTTAAACTGGACCGGTTACCGGGTTCTGGATGTTTAAACTGGACCGGTTAGCGGGTTCTGGATGTTTAAACTGGACCGGTTAGCAGATTCTGGATGTTTAAGGCATTCCGGTTAGTGGATTCTGGATGTTTAAACTGGACCGGTTAGCGGATTCTGGATGTTTAAGGCATTCCGGTTAGTGGATTCTGGATGTTCAAACTGGACCGGTTAGTGGATTCTGGGTGTTTAAACTGGACCGGTTAGTGGATTCTGGGGTTTAAACTGGACCGGTTCGCGGATTCTGGATGTTTAAGGCATTCCGGTTAGTGGATTCTGGATGTTCAAACTGGACCGGTTAGCGGGTTCTGGATGTTTAAACTGGACCGGTTACCGGGTTCTGGATGTTTAAACTGGACCGGTTAGCGGATTCTGGATGTTTAAGGCATTCCGGTTAGTGGATTCTGGGTGTTTAAACTGGACCGGTTAGTGGATTCTGGATGTTTAAACTGGAGCGGTTAGTGGATTCAGGATGTTTAAACTGGACCGGTTACCGGATTCTGGATGTTTAAGGCATTCCGGTTAGTGGATTCTGGATGTTCAAACTGGACCGGTTAGCGGGTTCTGGATGTTTAAACTGGACCGGTTACCGGGTTCTGGATGTTTAAACTGGACCGGTTAGCGGATTCTGGATGTTTCAACTGGACCGGTTACCGGGTTCTGGATGTTTAAGGCATTCCGGTTAGTGGATTCTGGATGTTCAAACTGGACCGGTTAGCGGGTTCTGGATGTTTAAACTGGACCGGTTACCGGATTCTGGATGTTTAAGGCATTCCGGTTAGTGGATTCTGGATGTTTAAACTGGACCGGTTACCGGGTTCTGGATGTTTAAACTGGACCGGTTAGTGGGTTCTGGATGTTTAAGGCATTCCGGTTAGTGGATTCTGGATGTTTAAACTGGACCGGTTACCGGGTTCTGGATGTTCAAACTGGTCCGGATTCTGGATGTTTAAGGCATTCCGGTTAGTGGATTCTGGATGTTTAAACTGGACCGGTTACCGGGTTCTGGATGTTTCAACTGGACCGGTTAGCGGATTCTGGATGTTCAAACTGGACCGGTTACCGGATTCTGGATGTTTAAACTGAACCGGTTAGTGGATTCTGGATGTTTAAACTGGACCGGTTACAGGGTTCTGGATTTTTAAACTGGACCGGTTACCGGGTTCTGGATGTTTAAGGCATTCCGGTTAGTGGATTCTGGATGTTCAAACTGGGCCGGTTAGTGGATTCTGGATGTTTAAACTGGACCGGTGAGTGGATTCTGGATGTTTAAACTGGACCGGTTAGTGGATTCTAGATGTTCAAACTGGACCGGTTAGAGGATTCTGGATGTTTAAACTGGACCGGTTACCGGATTCTGGATGTTTAAACTGGACCGGTTAGCGGATTCTGGATGTTTCAACTGGACCGGTTACCGGGTTCTGGATGTTTAAGGCATTCCGGTTAGTGGATTCTGGATGTTCAAACTGGACCGGTTAGCGGGTTCTGGATGTTTAAACTGGACCGGTTACCGGATTCTGGATGTTTAAGGCATTCCGGTTAGTGGATTCTGGATGTTTAAACTGGACCGGTTACCGGGTTCTGGATGTTTAAACTGGACCGGTTAGTGGGTTCTGGATGTTTAAGGCATTCCGGTTAGTGGATTCTGGATGTTTAAACTGGACCGGTTACCGGGTTCTGGATGTTCAAACTGGTCCGGATTCTGGATGTTTAAGGCATTCCGGTTAGTGGATTCTGGATGTTTAAACTGGACCGGTTACCGGGTTCTGGATGTTTCAACTGGACCGGTTAGCGGATTCTGGATGTTCAAACTGGACCGGTTACCGGATTCTGGATGTTTAAACTGAACCGGTTAGTGGATTCTGGATGTTTAAACTGGACCGGTTACAGGGTTCTGGATTTTTAAACTGGACCGGTTACCGGGTTCTGGATGTTTAAGGCATTCCGGTTAGTGGATTCTGGATGTTCAAACTGGGCCGGTTAGTGGATTCTGGATGTTTAAACTGGACCGGTGAGTGGATTCTGGATGTTTAAACTGGACCGGTTAGTGGATTCTAGATGTTCAAACTGGACCGGTTAGAGGATTCTGGATGTTTAAACTGGACCGGTTACCGGATTCTGGATGTTTAAACTGGACCGGTTAGTGGATTCTAGATGTTCAAACTGGACCGGTTAGCGGATTCTGGATGTTCAAACTGGACCGGTTAGTGGATTCTGGATGTTTAAACTGGACCGGTTAGCGGATTCTGGATGTTTAAACTGGACCGGTTAGAGGATTCTGGATGTTTAAACTGGACCAGTTAGTGGATTCTGGATGTTCAAACTGGACCGGTTAGTGGATTCTGGATGTTTAAACTGGACCGGTTACCGGGTTCTGGATGTTTAAACTGGACCGGTTAGTGGATTCTGTATGTTTAAGGCATTCCGGTTAGTGGATTCTGGATGTTTAAACTGGACCGGTTACCGGGTTCTGGGTGTTTAAACTGGACCGGTTACCGGGTTCTGGGTGTTTAAACTGGACCAGTTAGTGGATTCTGGATGTTCAAACTGGACCGGTTACCGGATTCTGGATGTTTAAACTGGACCGGTTAGCGGATTCTGGATGTTTAAACTGGACCGGTTAGTGGATTCTGGATGTTTAAGGCATTCCGGTTAGTGAATTCTGGGTGTTTAAACTGGACCGGTTACCGGATTCTGGATGTTTAAACTGGACCGGTTAGTGGATTCTGGATGTTTAAACTGGACCGGTTAGTGGATCCTGGATGTTTAAACTGGACCGGTTACCGGGTTCTGGATGTTTAAACTGGACCAGTTACCGGGTTCTGGATGTTCAAACTGGACCGGTTCGTGGGCTCTGGATGTTTAAACTGGACCGGTTACCGGGTTCTGGATGTTTAAACTGGACCGGTTACCGGGTTCTGGATGTTTAAACTGGACCGGTTACCGGGTTCTGGATGTTTAAACTGGACCGGTTAGCGGATTCTGGATGTTTAAGGCATTCCGGTTAGCGGATTCTGGATGTTTAAACTGGACCGGTTAGCGGATTCTGAATGTTTAAACTGGACCGGTTACCGGTTTCTGGATGTTTAAGGCATTCCGGTTAGCGGATTCTGGATGTTTAAACTGGACCGGTTAGTGGGTTCTGGATGTTCAAACTGGACCGGTTACCGGGTTCTGGGTGTTTAAACTGGACCGGTTACCGGGTTCTGGGTGTTTAAACTGGACCGGTTAGTGGATTCTGGATGTTCAAACTGGACCGGTTACCGGGTTCTGGATGTTTAAACTGGACCGGTTAGCGGATTCTGGATGTTTAAGGCATTCTGTTTAGTGGATTCTGGATGTTCAAACTGGACCGGTTAGCGGGTTCTGGATGTTTAAACTGGACCGGTTACCGGGTTCTGGATGTTTAAACTGGACCGGTTACCGGGTTCTGGATGTTTAAACTGGACCGGTTAGCGGATTCTGGATGTTTAAGGCATTCTGTTTAGTGGATTCTGGATGTTCAAACTGGACCGGTTACCGGGTTCTGGATGTTTAAACTGGACCGGTTAGCGGATTCTGGATGTTTAAGGCATTCCGGTTAGTGGATTCTGGATGTTCAAACTGGACCGGTTAGCGGATTCTGGATGTTTAAACTGGACCGGTTAGCGGATTCTGGATGTTTAAGGCATTCCGGTTAGTGGATTCTGGATGTTCAAACTGGACCGGTTAGGGGTTCTGGATGTTTAAACTGGACCGGTTAGCGGATTCTGGATGTTTAAGGCATTCCGGTTAGTGGATTCTGGATGTTCAAACTGGACCGGTTAGCGGGTTCTGGATGTTTAAATTGGACCGGTTCGCGGATTCTGGATGTTTAAACTGGACCGGTTACCGGGTTCTGGATGTTTAAACTGGACCGGTTAGCGGATTCTGGATGTTCAAACTGGACTGGTTACCGGGTTCTGGATGTTCAAACTGGACCGGTTAGCGGATTCTGAATGTTTAAACTGGACCGGTTAGTGGGTTCTGGATGTTTAAGGCATTCCGGTTAGTGGATTCTGGATGTTCAAACTGGACCGGTTAGTGGATTCTGGATGTTTAAACTGGACCGGTTACCGGGTTCTGGATGTTTAAACTGGACCGGTTAGCGGATTCTGGATGTTCAAACTGGACCGGTTACCGGGTTCTGGATGTTTAAACTGGATCGGTTAGCGGATTCTGGATGTTTAAGGCATTCCGGTTAGTGGATTCTGGATGTTTAAACTGGACCGGTTAGCGTATTCTGGATGTTCAAACTGGACCGGTTAGGGGTTCTGGATGTTCAAACTGGACCGGTTAGCGGATTCTGGATGTTTAAGGCATTCCGGTTAGCGGGTTCTGGATGTTTAAACTGGACCGGTTAGCGTATTCTGGATGTTTAAACTGGACCGGTTAGTGGATTCTGAATGTTTAAGGCATTCCGGTTAGTGGGTTCTGGATGTTTAAACTGGACCGGTTAGCGGGTTCTGGATGATTAAACTGGACCGGTTACCGGGTTCTGGATGTTTAAACTGGACCGGTTAGTGGATTCTGGATGTTTAAACTGGACCGGTTACCGGGTTCTGGATGTTCAAACTGGACCGGATTCTGGATGTTTAAGGCATTCCGGTTAGTGGATTCTGGATGTTCAAACTGGACCGGTTACCGGGTTCTGGATGTTTAAACTGGACCGGTTACCGGTTTCTGGATGTTTAAGGCATTCCGGTTAGCGGATTCTGGATGTTTAAACTGGACCGGTTAGCGGATTCTGGATGTTTAAGGCATTCCGGTTAGCGGATTCTGGATGTTTAAACTGGACCGGTTAGCGGATTCTGGATGTTTAAGGCATTCCGGTTAGTGGATTCTGGATGTTCAAACTGGACCGGTTAGTGGATTCTGGGTGTTTAAACTGGACCGGTTAGTGGATTCAGGGGTTTAAACTGGACCGGTTCGTGGATTCTGGATGTTTAAGGCATTCCGGTTAGTGGATTCTGGATGTTCAAACTGGACCGGTTAGCGGGTTCTGGATGTTTAAACTGGACCGGTTACCGGGTTCTGGATGTTTAAACTGGACCGGTTAGCGGATTCTGGATGTTTAAGGCATTCCGGTTAGTGGATTCTGGGTGTTTAAACTGGACCGGTTAGTGGATTCTGGGTGTTTAAACTGGACCGGTTAGTGGATTCTGGGGTTTAAACTGGACCGGTTCGCGGATTCTGGATGTTTAAGGCATTCCGGTTAGTGGATTCTGGATGTTCAAACTGGACCGGTTAGCGGGTTCTGGATGTTTAAACTGGACCGGTTACCGGGTTCTGGATGTTTAAACTGGACCGGTTAGCGGATTCTGGATGTTTAAGGCATTCCGGTTAGTGGATTCTGGGTGTTTAAACTGGACCGGTTAGTGGATTCTGGATGTTTAAACTGGACCGGTTAGTGGATTCTGGATGTTTAAACTGGACCGGTTACCGGATTCTGGATGTTTAAGGCATTCCGGTTAGTGGATTCTGGATGTTCAAACTGGACCGGTTAGCGGGTTCTGGATGTTTAAACTGGACCGGTTACCGGGTTCTGGATGTTTAAACTGGACCGGTTATCGGATTCTGGATGTTTCAACTGGACCGGTTACCGGGTTCTGGATGTTTAAGGCATTCCGGTTAGTGGATTCTGGATGTTCAAACTGGACCGGTTAGCGGGTTCTGGATGTTTAAACTGGACCGGTTAGCGGATTCTGGATGTTTAAACTGGACCGGTTAGCGGATTCTGGATGTTTAAGGCATTCCGGTCAGTGGATTCTGGATGTTTAAACTGGACCGGTTACCGGGTTCTGGATGTTTAAACTGGACCGGTTAGTGGGTTCTGGATGTTTAAGGCATTCCGGTTAGTGGATTCTGGATGTTTAAACTGGACCGGTTACCGGGTTCTGGATGTTCAAACTGGTCCGGATTCTGGATGTTTAAGGCATTCCGGTTAGTGGATTCTGGATGTTTAAACTGGACCGGTTACCGGGTTCTGGATGTTTCAACTGGACCGGTTAGCGGATTCTGGATGTTCAAACTGGACCGGTTACCGGATTGTGGATGTTTAAACTGAACCGGTTAGTGGATTCTGGATGTTTAAACTGGACCGGTTACAGGGTTCTGGATTTTTAAACTGGACCGGTTACCGGGTTCTGGATGTTTAAGGCATTCCGGTTAGTGGATTCTGGATGTTCAAACTGGGCCGGTTAGTGGATTCTGGATGTTTAAACTGGACCGGTTAGTGGATTCTAGATGTTCAAACTGGACCGGTTAGAGGATTCTGGATGTTTAAACTGGACCGGTTACCGGGTTCTGGATGTTTAAGGCATTCCGGTTAGTGGATTCTGGATGTTCAAACTGGACCGGTTACCGGGTTCTGGATGTTCAAACTGGACCGGTTAGTGGATTCTGGATGTTCAAACTGGGCCGGTTAGTGGATTCTGGATGTTTAAACTGGACCGGTTAGTGGATTCTGGATGTTTATACTGGACCGGTTAGTGGATTCTAGATGTTCAAACTGGACCGGTTAGAGGATTCTGGATGTTTAAACTGGACCGGTTACCGGATTCTGGATGTTTAAACTGGACCGGTTAGTGGATTCTGGATGTTTAAACTGGACCGGTTAGCGGATTCTGGATGTTTAAACTGGACCGGTTAGAGGATTCTGGATGTTTAAACTGGACCGGTTACCGGGTTCTGGATGTTTAAACTGGACCGGTTAGCGGATTCTGGATGTTTAAGGCTTTCCGGTTAGTGGATTCTGGATGTTTAAACTGGACCGGTTACCGGGTTCTGGGTGTTTAAACTGGACCGGTTACCGGGTTCTGGGTGTTTAAACTGGACCAGTTAGTGGATTCTGGATGTTCAAACTGGACCGGTTACCGGATTCTGGATGTTTAAACTGGACCGGTTAGCGGATTCTGGATGTTTAAACTGGACCGGTTAGTGGATTCTGGATGTTTAAGGCATTCCGGTTAGTGAATTCTGGGTGTTTAAACTGGACCGGTTACCGGATTCTGGATGTTTAAACTGGACCGGTTAGTGGATTCTGGATGTTTAAACTGGACCGGTTACCGGATTCTGGATGTTTAAGGCATTCCGGTTAGTGGATTCTGGATGTTCAAACTGGACCGGTTAGCGGGTTCTGGATGTTTAAACTGGACCGGTTACCGGGTTCTGGATGTTTAAACTGGACCGGTTAGCGGATTCTGGATGTTTAAGGCATTCCATTTAGTGGATTCTGGGTGTTTAAACTGGACCGGTTACCGGGTTCTGGATGTTTAAACTGGACCGGTTAGCGGATTCTGGATGTTTAAGGCATTCAGGTTAGTGGATTCTGGATGTTCAAACTGGACCGGTTAGCGGGTTCTGGATGTTTAAACTGGACCGGTACCGTGTTCTGGATGTTTAAACTGGACCGGTTACCAGGTTCTGGATGTTTAAACTGGACCGGTTTGTGGATTCTGGTTGTTTAAACTGGACTGGTTACCGGGTTCTCGATGTTTAAACTGGACCGGTTAGCGGATTCTGGATGTTGAAGGCATTCCGGTTAGTGGATTCTGGATGTTCAAACTGGACCGGTTACCGGGTTCTGGATGTTTAAACTGGACCGGTTAGTGGATTCTGGATATTCAAACTGGACCGGTTAGTGGATTCTGGATGTTTAAACTGGACCGGTTAGTGGATTCTGGATATTCAAACTGGACCGGTTAGTGGATTCTGGATGTTTAAACTGGACCGGTTAGTGGATTCTGGATGTTTAAGGCATTCCGGTTAGTGGATTCTGGTTGTTTAAACTGGACCGGTTACCGGGTTCTGGATGTTTAAACTGGACCGGTTAGCGGATTCTGGATGTTTAAGGCATTCCGGTTAGTGGATTCTGGATGTTTAAACTGGACCGGTTAGTGGATTCTGGATGTTTAAGGCATTCCGGTTAGTGGATTCTGGATGTTCAAACTGGACCGGTTAGGGGTTCTGGATGTTCAAACTGGACCGGTTAGCGGATTCTGGATGTTTAAGGCATTCCGGTTAGTGGATTCTGGATGTTTAAACTGGACCGGTTAGCGTATTCTGGATGTTCAAACTGGACCGGTTAGGGGTTCTGGATGTTCAAACTGGACCGGTTAGCGGATTCTGGATGTTTAAGGCATTCCGGTTAGCGGGTTCTGGATGTTTAAACTGGACCGGTTAGCGTATTCTGGATGTTTAAACTGGACCGGTCAGTGGATTCTGAATGTTTAAGGCATTCCGGTTAGTGGGTTCTGGATGTTTAAACTGGACCGGTTACCGGGTTCTGGATGTTTAAACTGGACCGGTTAGTGGATTCTGGATGTTTAAACTGGACCGGTTACCGGGTTCTGGATGTTCAAACTGGACCGGTTAGCGTATTCTGGATGTTTAAACTGGACCGGTTAGCGGATTCTGGATGTTTAAACTGGACCGGTTAGCGTATTCTGGGTGTTTAAACTGGACCGGTTAGCGTATTCTGGATGTTTAAACTGGACCGGTTTGTGGATTCTGAATGTTTAAGGCATTCCGGTTAGTGGGTTCTGGATGTTTAAACTGGACCGGTTACCGGGTTCTGGATGTTTAAACTGGACCGGTTAGTGGATTCTGGATGTTTAAACTGGACCGGTTACCGGGTTCTGGATGTTCAAACTGGACCGGATTCTGGATGTTTAAGGCATTCCGGTTAGTGGATTCTGGATGTTTAAACTGGACCGGTTAGCGTATTCTGGATGTTTAAACTGGACCGGTTAGTGGATTCTGAATGTTTAAGGCATTCCGGTTAGTGGGTTCTGGATGTTTAAACTGGACCGGTTACCGGGTTCTGGATGTTTAAACTGGACCGGTTAGTGGATTCTGGATGTTTAAACTGGACCGGTTACCGGGTTCTGGATGTTCAAACTGGACCGGATTCTGGATGTTTAAGGCATTCCGGTTAGTGGATTCTGGATGTTTAAACTGGACCGGTTAGCGGGTTCTGGATGTTTAAACTGGACCGGTTAGCGTATTCTGGATGTTTAAACTGGACCGGTTAGTGGATTCTGGATGTTCAAACTGGACCGGTTACCGGGTTCTGGATGTTTAAACTTGACCGGTTACCGGGTTCTGGGTGTTTCAACTGGACCGGTTAGTGGGTTCTGGATGTTTAAACTGGTCCGGTTACCGGGTTCTGGATGTTCAAACTGGACCGGTTAGCGGATTCTGGATGTTTAAGGCATTCCGGTTAGTGGATTCTGGATGTTGAAACTGGACCGGTTACCGGGTTCTGGATGTTTAAACTGGACCGGTTACCGGGTTCTGGATGTTTAAACTTGACCGGTTACCGGGTTCTGGGTGTTTCAACTGGACCGGTTAGTGGGTTCTGGATGTTTAAACTGGTCCGGTTACCGGGTTCTGGATGTTCAAACTGGACCGGTTACCGGATTCTGGATGTTTAAGGCATTCCGGTTAGTGGATTCTGGATGTTGAAACTGGACCGGTTACCGGGTTCTGGATGTTTAAACTGGACCGGTTACCGGGTTCTGGATGTTTAAACTGGACCGGTTAGCGGATTCTGGATGTTTAAGGCATTCCGGTTAGTGGATTCTGGATATTCAAACTGGACCGGTTAGCGGGTTCTGGATGTTTAAGGCATTCCGGTTAGTGGATTCTGGATATTCAAACTGGACCGGTTAGCGGGTTCTGGATGTTTAAACTGGACCGGTTAGCGGGTTCTGGATGTTTAAGCCATTCCGTACTGAGCCTCTGACAGTGCAGCTCTCCCTCAGTACTGACCCTCTGACAGTGCGGCACTCCCTCAGTACTGACCCTCTGACAGCGCAGCACTCCCTCAGTACTGACCCTCTGACAGTGCGGCACTCCCTCAGTACTGGCCCTCTGACAGTGCAGCGCTCCCTCAGTATTGACCCTCTGACAGTGCGGCACTCCCTCAGTACTGACCCTCTGGCAGTGCGGCACTCCCTCAGTACTGACCCTCTGACAGTGCGGCACTCCCTCAGGACTGACCCTCTGACAGTGCAGCTCTCCCTCAGTACTGACCCTCTGACAGTGCAGCACTCCCTCAATACTGACCCTCTGACAGTGCGGCACTCCCTCAGTACTGAGCCTCTGACAGTGCAGCACTCCCTCAGTACTGACCCTCTGACAGTGCAGCACTCTCTCAGTACTGACCCTCTGACAGTGCAGCACTCCCTCAGTACTGACCCTCTGACAGTGCGGCACTCCCTCAGTACTGACCTTTTGACAGTGCGGCACTCCCTCAGTACTGACCCTCTGACAGTGCCGCACTACCTCAGTACTGACCCTCTGACAGTGCGGCACTCCCTCAGTACTGACCCTCTGACAGTGCGGCACTCCCTCAGTACTGACACTCTGACAGTGCAGCACTCCCTCAGTACTGACCCTCTGACAGTGCGGCACTCCCTCAGTACTGACCCTCTGACAGTGCCGCACTCCCTCAGTACTGACCCTCTGACAGTGCAGCACTCCCTCAGTACTGACCCTCTGACAGTGCAGCACTCCCTCAGTACTGACCCTCTGACAGTGCAGCACTCCCTCAGTACTGACCCTCTGACAGTGCAGCACTCCCTCAGTACTGCCTCTCTGACAGTGCAGCACTCCCTCAGTACTGACTCTCTGACAGTGCGGCACTCCCTCAGTACTGATCCGCTGACAGTGCAGCACTCCCTCAGTGCTGATCCTCTGACAGTGCAGCACTCCCTCAGTACTGACCCTCTGACAGTGCTGCACTCCCTCAGTTCTGACCCTCTGACAGTGCAGCACTCGTTCAGTACTGACCCTCTGACAGTGCAGCACTCCCTCAGTACTGACCCTCTGACAGTGCCGCACTCACTCAGTACTGACCCTCTGACAGTGCGGCACTCCCTCAGTACTAACCCTCTGACAGTGCGGCACTCCCTCAGTACTGACTCTGACAGTGCGGCACTCCCTCAGTACTGACCCTCTGACAGTGCAGCACTAGCTCAGTACTGACCCTCTGACAGTGCAGCACTCCCTCAGTACTGACCCTCTGACAGTGCGGCACTCCCTCAGTACTGACCCTCTGCCAATGCGGCACTCCCTCAGTACTGACCTCTGACAGTGCAGCACTCCCTCAGTACTGACCCTCTGACAGTGCAGCACTCCCTCAGTGCTGACCCTCTGACAGTGCAGGAGTTCCTCAGTACCGACCCTCTGACAGTGCAGCACTCCCTCAGTGCTGATCCTCTGACAGTGCAGTACTCCCTCAGTACTTACCCTCTGACAGTGCGGCACTCCCTCAGTACTGACCCTCTGACAGTGCGGCACTCCCTCAGTACTGACCGTCTGATAGTGCGTCACTCCCTCAGTACTGACTCTCTGATAGTGCGGCACTCCCTCAGTACTGACTCTGACAGTGCAGCACTCCCTCAGCACTGACCCTCTGACAGTGCAGCACTCGCTCAGTACTGACCCTCTGACAGTGCAGCACTCCCTCCGTACTGACCCTCTGACAGTGCGGCACTCCCTCAGTTCTGACCCTCTGACAGTGCGGCACTCCCTCAGTACTGACCCATGACAGTTCGGCACTCCCTCAGTCCTGACCCTCTGACAGTGCGGCACTCCCTCAGTTCTGACCCTCTGATAGTGCGGCACTCTCTCAGTACTGACCCTCTGACAGTGCAGCACTAGCTCAGTACTGACCCTCTGACAGTGCGGCACTCCCTCAGTACTGACCCTCTGACAGTGCAGCACTCCCTCAGTACTGACCCTCTGACAGTGCGGCACTCACTCAGTACTGACCCTCTGACAGTGCAGCACTCCCTCATTACTGACCCTCTGACAGTACGGCACTCCCTCATTACTGACCCTCTGACAGTGCGGCACTCCCTCAGTACTGACCCTCTGACAGTGCGGCACTCCCTCATTACTGACCCTCTGACAGTGCGGCACTCCCTCAGTACTGACCCTCTGACAGTGCGGCTCTCCCTCAGTACTGACCCTCTGACAGTGCGGGGCTCCCTCAGTACTGACCCTCTGACAGTGCGGCTCTCCCTCAGTACTGACCCTCTGACAGTGCAGCACACCCTCAATACTGACCCTCTGACAGTGCGGCACTCCCTCAGTACTGACCCTCTGACAGTGCAGCACTCCCTCAGTACTGACCCTCTGACAGTGCAGCACTCCCTCAATACTGACCCTCTGACAGTGCGGCTCTCCCTCAGTACTGACCCTCTGACAGTGCAGCACTCCCTCAGTACTGACCCTCTGACAGTGCAGCACTCCCTCAGTACTGACCCTCTGACAGTGCGGCTCTCCCTCAGTACTGACCCTCTGACAGTGCAGCTCTCCCTCATGTTATGGGCCAGATTTAGAGAACCTCAAAGTGTATCATGGAGTTTACCTGACGCACAACTTTTACTAGATTGGGAAGCACTCTACAGGTGTGGTACAGCAGAAATGGAAAAGTATTTTTTCAAGCAAAACAATGTTTATTCTATGAACTCAAGTTAACCTTTTTAAACATACAGTCAACATCTTTGCAACCATCAATTCAAATACAACCCCAAAGAAGACAACACTAAGTAATCCTTATTAACTTCCCAAATAACATCTGGAAGACCCAAGAAACAGCTTTGAACAGAAGCACATTAGGTTTACATTCACTCCTGAGAACATTTATAATTCTGAATTCACCAAATGATCAAGAGATAGTCTTTTGATGTCAGAGAGAACAGCAGTACACCTGCTTGGTCTGGCTTCAGCTCCAACACTGAAAACGAGACAAAAACACACCCTGCTGCAAACAGCATAAAATGAAAGTAAAAAGCTGACAGCACAGCTCCATCCACACCCTGACATCACTGATAAAGACACATTTCTTAAAGGTACATTTTTTAAGCACCCATTTCTGAAAGATACTCTCACATGGCACCTCCCCCCAAGAGAAAAACAAACCTATTAACTTCAAGATGGTTTCATTTTTCATCTTTTCACCATCCTTTAAGAAATGCACACAGTAAATATACTTTTGCGTTTCAGAAAACAACACACGCAAACAGGTATAATAATATAGTCCATTTTTGGTCTTCCTCCAACTGAAATCCTTCTCGATTGACAGTCTCTTTGTACAAGAAGGTCCTTGCACTATCCATCCATTTCTCTACACTTCGGCATTTCTCTTTAAAGTCAGATACTTTAGTTCAATCTTATCACAGAGTCCCTTGTAATTCTCCAACACAGGAGCATTGGTTATCACAGTTTTCAGGCAGTCAAATGCTTGTCGAACGTCCGCTGTCCACTGAAATTTACGACGTGTCTTCAGCGAGTCCATTAGTGGAACAATCACGTTACTAAACTTTTGCACAAATGTTCGATCAAATCCACTCGTGCCAAGAAATCGCATTATTTCCCTTCGTCTTGAGGGTATTGAAAACTCCTCAATAACTGTTGGTTTCACATCCCGTGTGACCATTCGACCCTGTCCGATTGTCTGGCCAAGGAACGTGACTTGGGCGTTTCCAAATTCACTTTTGGCTCGGTTTATCATCAAACCCGCCTTCTGAAATCGATCGAATAACTCCATCAGATGTTTCAAATGTTCTGTCCATGACTGGCTGAAAATTACCAGATCACCGATGTATACCGCACAATTGGGTAACCCTGAAACAACTTTGTTAGTTTTTTTTTTTAAACATTTTTTTTATTCTCCTTTTTCACGTTTTCTCCCACATTTACACCCATCAACAATAAACAATAATCAACAAGATATGTCAGTCCCCATAATAACAATGATCCCATCCGCCCACCAACCCCCAACCTCAACCCGCATGTTTACATAAACAAATGACAAAAAGGAATCAGGGATTACCCGTAGTCACCCTTAATCTACATGGCTCTACACCCCACCCCCCCGCCCCCAACCAACGCCATCCAGCCTCTAAGAGAGTACCGTACATGATACCCCAAAGTTGTACCCCCCCCCCCCCCAAGTCTCCAGCTCCTCCCGTCCACTGCCTCTTGTAAAACTCCTCCTCCCAACCTCAGTTCCCTCCCCCCAACTTTCCACCCCGTCTAGACCACTCGGACCCTGTTCTGTCAGGCTCCGATGGCCGCAGCCCCTCCCCCCACCTCACTTCCGTTCACTGGCCGGCTTAAACCGGCCAGCGTGGAGGCCCCCGCCCGGGTCCCTTTCCCCCTTGCCCGGCCCTAGGAAAGCCCAAAGATCCCCTTTTAGCACACAAACCCCGCCTATCCACCTACACCCCAAAGAGCCCTCCTTTCGAGTGAAAGTCCCGTCCCTTCCCTTGTTCAAATATATGCAACATTGGCTCCTTTAGCCTCTACCCCCGCGCGCAGTGATACAAAAAAAAAGAAAATACAGTCATGAGGTTACATCGGCACATGACCATTCCTCAATTTGTCAGTTCTGCCACAGTCCTTCTGCCTTCGCAAACACCTCCGCTGCTTCCGCCGTTCCAAAATAAAAGTCCCTGAGCTTGTAAGTCACCCTCAGCTTCGCTGGAAAGTCACCCTCAGCTTCGCTGGATATACAATGCCGCACTGCACCTTGCCAATGTACAGTGCCCTCTTCACCCGGTTGAAGGCAGCCTGCCTCCTCGCCAGCTCCACCGTAAAGTCCTGGTATACACGTATACCAGCTCCAGCCCACTGCACCACCCGCTTCTGCTTGGCCCAGCTCAGGACCTTCTCCTTCACACTGTACCTACGGAAGCACAGAGTCACTGCCCTTGGCGGCTCACTCGCCTTTGGTACAGGCCTCCACGACCGATGAGCCCGATCCAGTTCATATCGGGAGGGGTCCTCCCCCTCCCCCAGTAGTTATGCCAGCATCGCGGCAAAATACTCAGTCGACTCCGGTCCTTCAACTCCTTCGGGCAGCCCCACGACCCTCAAATTCTGTCGCCTGGACCTGTTTTCCAGATCTTCCATTTTTCCTCGCAGATTCTTGTTCGTGTCCATCACCTTCCGCATCTCCTTCCCCATCGAGGCAAGTTGATCACCGTGCTGCAATACCGTCTCCTCCACTTCCTTCAGCGCCTCCCCTTGCTCTCGCACCTCCGCCACTGCGCTCGCCACCGCCGTCTTCACCGGGGAAACCGCCTCCTCCACCGGCACACTCAAAACCTCCCTCATCTCCTTCCTCACCGTCTCCATACATTTCTCAATCTGCGCCAACTGCTTTTGGAATTCCGCAGCCATCACCTTAGTTAGTTCTTCAGCCGTAAGCACTGCGGCCTCCCCTGGTGCTCCAGCCTCCATTTTCTTTATTGACCACGCGGTGACCTTTCCCCTCTCCAATGGACTTTCAGCCGCTTTTTCCCCGGCCGTTTTTTTGGTGTTTTTCGACATCCTTCTTGCGCTATCTCCCGACTTTTACTGCCGCCGCTGGCCTTAGGACCGGGCGGTACTCCTGAAAATGCCGTTCCCGAACGGGAGCCCTCCAATGTGCGCCTGCCTCCCGCCCGCCGTCACCGGAAGTTCCCCAATGACTTTGTTAGTTAACCGTTGAAATGTGGCTGGGGTGTTTTTCATGCCAAATGGCATAACTTTGAATTAGTATATACCATCTGGAGTCACAAAAGCCAAAATCTCCTTCGCCCTTTCGGATAAAGGTATCTGCCAGTAACCTTTAAGTAAATCCAATTTAGAAATTAAAGCTGATTGTCTCACTTTCTCAATGCAATCCTCCAAACGTGGGATAGGATAAGAGTCCGTTCTTGTAACTGCATTAACCTTTCTATAGTCCACACACAACCATTGGGTACCGTCTGGTTTAGGTACCATCACTATGGGTGAGCTCCATTGGCTGCAACCCACTTCAATTATGCCATTTTTAAGCATACTCTCAATCTCTTTGTTAATCTGTGCCAATTTTAAAGGGTTAAGTCTATATGGATGTTGTTTGATTGGAACAGCATTTCACACATCTACATCATGTATCGCCATTTTAGTACTTCCCAATTTATCTCCACAAACTTGCCCATGTGATATCAATAACTCTCTCAGGTCAGTTTGTTTTTCCTCTGGAAGGTAACTCAACAATTTATCCCAATTTTAGGAACATCCTCATTTTCCAATTCAATTTGAGGTATGTCAAATTCACAGTCATCTGGATTTGGTTCGTCACTTTGAGTTAGAATCATTAAAACCTCCTTTTTCTCTCCTTCCCTTTCAAAGGACCTTTTAAGCATATTCACATGACACACTTGGTGAGTCTTCCTTCTATCTGGTGTTTTTACCACATAATTCACCTCACTTAATTTCCTTTCAATCTGATAAGGGCCACAAAACCTAGCTTTTAAAGGCTCACCTATCACTGGTAACAACACTAAAACTTTATCTCCACTGGCAAAACTACGAACTTTGGATTTCTTGTCCACTACCCGTTTCATCACATTTTTTCCAACTTTTAAATGTTGTCTAGCCAATTCACCTGCTCTATTTAATCGTTACCTAAAATTTGACACGTAATCCAATAATGTAAGTTCTGATTTCTCACTCACCAATTTTTCCTGAATCAATTTAAGTGGTCCTCTTACCTCATGACCAAAAATTAGTTCAAAAGGACTAAATTTGGTTGACTCATTAGGTGCATCCCTAATTGCAAACAGAATGAGTGGAATTCCTTTATCCCAATCCTCTGGATAAACTTGGCAATAAGCCCTCAACATTGTCTTTAATGTCTGATGCCACCTTTCTAACGCTCCCTGCTGGATGGTACGCAGTTGATTAAAATTGTTTTATTCCTAAGCTATCCATAACGTCTTTGCATAACCTTGCGGTAAAATTTGATCCTTGATCCGATTGTATTTCTGTGGGTAGTCCATATCTAGTAAAGAATTTAAGTAATTCCTCCACAATCTTTTTAGCTGTAATATTGCGTACTGGAATGGCCTCTGGAAACCTAGTAGACACATCCATTATCGTCAAAAGATATTGATTACACTTTTTGTTTTAGGAAGCGGTCCTACACAATCGATTAGGACACTTGTAAAAGGTTCCTCAAATGTTGCAATGGGGATTAAGGGTGCTAGCTTTATCACTGCTTGAGGTTTCCCTATCACTTGACATGTGTGACATGATTGACAAAATGTAACTACATCTATATGTAGTCCAGGCCAATAAAAATGTTTTTGTATTTTAGCTTGAGTTTTCCTTATTCCCAAATGACCTCCCACTGGTACCTCATGTTCAACTCGCAACACCTTTTTATACCCTACCGGCAATACTACTTGGTGAACATCTGCCCACTTTTCATCCGCCTGCATATGTACAGGTCTCCATTTTCTCATCAAGACATCACTTTTACGGTAATAACAGTCTGGCATACACTCAGATTCCTCTTCCGTGTATGCTTTCTGATACATCCGTTTTATTTCTGTATCTTTCTGTTGTAACTCCGCCAATTTTCCTGAACTAAAAATATCCGCCTCATCCTCCACCTGTTCTTGTTCTTTTTCAACCATCTGATCAAAAATCGTTTCTGATAATTGCACTTCAACTTCATCTTCACTCTTTGATTTCCCCTCTTGTCTTAACCTGTGACTTTGCGACCTTGTTACTACATAATCCGGAAAAATCCCAGGACAGTTGTCCTTCAACATTTCCGTTGTCTGATTTTCCACTGGCTTATCAACCACAGTAGGCATCACTCTAACCTGCGATCCAGCTGTAGCATTACCTAAGATAAACTGTATTCCTGGACAAGATAGCTTCTCTATTACTCCTACTATCACTTCACCACTCTTCACTGGACTTTCCAACCTTACCTTATATAATGGAACACTACTCCTCTCACCCTGAATTCCACATATTACCACCTTTTCTGGCAATATTCTTCCCAAACTACATAACTCCTCATCTCTTACCATTAAAGATTGACTAGCCCCTGTATCTCTTAAAATTGTGACCTCTTTACCTGCTCCTCCTGATACACATGAGTAAACGTTACCCACACAAGTCAATTCTTTAAAGAGATCTGGAACCTTCTTATCAATCACCTCTTGATCAGGCTGTACAATCTTTTGCATCTCCTTCGCTTCCCTTGGGCTTTCCTTCACCACTCTAACAAACCCCACTGTCTGATCCTGTTTTACCACATCAACCTTCCCAGTGCTTTTCTTCAACCACCAACACTGTGACTTTACATGGCCTAGTTTATTACAGTGAAAACATTTGAAACTTTTCATTTCTTTTCCACCCTCCTGGATTTCTTTTTAAATCTGAGGTACACTCTCCTTATTATCTCCATCAGATCACCTTTACCACTTGAGTATTTATCATGTCCCCAGTTTCTCTCCTCCACAGGCTGAAACTGATATCGGAAACCAAGCTTTGATTTATGAACTAATTCATAATCATCTGCCATTTCTGCTGCTAATCTCGCAGTTTTAACCCTTCCACACGAGTTGTCACTATATCAGGAATTGAATTTTTAAACACCTCCAAAAGTATAATTTCTCTGAGAGCTTCATACGTTTGGTCTATTTTCAAAGCCCTTATCCACCTATCAAAATTACTCTTTTTGAGCCTTTCAAACTCCATGTATGTTTGACCAAATTCTTTCCTTAAATTTCTAAATCTTTGTCTGTAGGCTTCAGGCACTAGCTCATATGCACCCAAGATGGATTTTTTCACCTCCTCATACGTCCCAGATACCTCCTCCGGTAGTGATGCAAACACTTCACTAGCTCTACCTACCAGCTTTGTTTGAATCAGTAACACCCACATGTCCTGTGGCCATTTCATTTGTTTAGCCACCTTCTCAAATGAAACAAAAAAGCCTTCTACCTCCTTCTAGTCAAACCTTGCCATACTTGGACATATTTAAATAGATTTCCACCAAGCCTTCGTCTTTGACAATTTTTCTCACTATCCTCATCACTATCATCCAACTGTACGTTTTCCTTTACGTCTGCCAATTTTAACTGACTGTCATGTTTCATGGCCATTTTCTGAAGTTCAAACTTTCTCTCTTTATCTTTTTCCCTGATCTGTATCTCCCTTCCTCTTTCTCTTTGTTCTGCTAAGGCTATTCTTTCTTTTCTCCTTCTCTCTTTTTTCTCTCTCTCTCTTTTTCGTCGCTATCTCTTTCTTTTTCCTCGCTATCTCTTTCTTTTTCCTCTCTTTTGTATTCAAGCTGCTTTAATTCATTCACATGTTCCATTTGTTTAAATTGTAACTGATTTTTTGCCATTTCCAATAAATCAAACTGTATCTCAGGCAACTTTAAATACTTAGCCACTGCCATAATTACCTCATCTTTTCGCATTTTGTCAGGTAATGTTAACTGCAATGTTTGTGCCAAATCTAACAGTCTGCTTTTAGTCTCTGTCCGTAAGGTACTGCGTGTGACCGTCTCCACCCCCAAAAACTGCAGAGCCTCTGAAAGAGCCATTGTCCACAACACACACCCCACTTAAACTAGAATACCACACCTGATAAGCAACCACAATATGCCCACTCCTCACTGTCTTTAAGTTCACTGAGCCAATCCAATAGATAGACTTTTATCCCGGACGAGCCCCCAATTTGTTATGGGCCAGTGTTTAGAGAACCCCAAAGTGTATCATGGAGTTCACCTGACCCACAACGTTTAATAGATTGTGGTATGGGGAGCACATGGCCCACTATACAGGTGTGGTACAGCATAAATGGAAAAGTATTTTTAATGCAAAACAATGTTTATTCTGTGAACTCAAGTTAACCTTTTTAAAACATACAGTGAACATCTTAGCAACCATCAATTCAAATACAACCCCAAGAAGACAACACTAAGTAATCCTTAATAACTTCCCAAACAACATCCAGAAGACCCAAGAAACAGCTTTGAACAGAAGCACATTAGGTTTACATTCACTCCTGAGAACATTTATAATTCTGAATTCACCAAATGATCAAGAGATAGTCTTTTGATGGCAGAGAGAACAGCAGTACACCTGCTCTGTCTGGCTTCAGCTCCAACACTGAAAACGAAACAAAAACACACCCTGCAGCAAACAGCCTAAAATGAAAGTAAAAAGCTAACAGACAGCCCAGCTCCATCCACACCCTGACATCACTGATAAACACCAATTTGTTAAACGTACATTTCTTAAACACCCATTTCTTAAAGGTACATTTCTTAAACACCCAATTCTTAAAGGTACTCTCACATGACACTCAGTACTGACCCTCTGACAGTGCGGCACTCCATCAGTACTGACCCTCTTGACAGTGCAGCACTCCTTCAGTACTGACCCTCTGATAGTGCGGCACTCCCTCCGTACTGGCCCTCTGACAGTGCAGCTCTCCCTCAGTACTGACCCTCTGACAGTGCGGCACTCCCTCAGTACTGACCCTCTGACAGTGCGGCACTCCCTCAGTATTGACCCTCTGACAGTGCAGCACTCCCTCAGTACTGACCCCCTGACAGTGCGGCACTCCCTCAGTACTGAACCTCTTGACAGTGCGGCACTCCCTCAGTACTGACCCTCTGACAGTGCGGCACTCCCTCAGTACTGACCCTCTGACAGTGCGGCACTCCCTCAGTACTGACCCTCTGACAGTGCGGCACTCCCTCAGTACTGACCCTCTGACAGTGCGGCACTCCCTCAGTACTGACCCTCTGACAGTGCGGCACTCCCTCAGTACTGACCCTCTGACAGTGCGGCACTCCCTCAGTACTGACCCTCTGACAGTGCGGCACTCCCTCAGTACTGACCCTCTGACAGTGCGGCACTCCCTCAGTACTGACCCTCTGACAGTGCGGCACTCCCTCAGTACTGACCCTCTGACAGTGCGGCACTCCCTCAGTACTGACCCTCTGACAGTGCAGCACTCCCTCAGTACTGACCCTCTGACAGTGCAGCACTCCCTCAGTACTGACCCTCTGACAGTGCGGCACTCCCTCAGTACTGACCCTCTGACAGTGCAGCACTCCTTTAACATTTTCTCTTTGTTCATGGGTTTTGAGTGTCACTCTTAAGTCCTCTCAACAAAGATACATTCCGTTCTGAAAAAAAAACGCTGAGAGAAGTGTGGTAGTAGAGGTATTACGGTACCTGGTAATGCTGGAACACCATTGGTAGAAACTGTATGCTTCCTGTTGGTCAAGATGTATGGTAGCTCCGCCCTGCTAGGTGGGGTATAAGAGCCCGTGCCGCCCCAGCAGCCTTCATTAATACCTGAGCTGCTGGGGAAACATCTAGCTTATTAAAGCCTTCAGTTGGACTACAACCTCGCTTTAGTGGTCATTGATCGTGCATCAAGAATGAAGAACAATCTGTGGCAAAGGACATTAAGCATGGTAAGAAATTGGATGAAAAAATGTGCGATGTAGGAATGGTTAGTGCTCAGCCAGATGACTGGCAAAGTTTTTGGAAGCCTGCAAATGATGGACAAAAACATTAAGAGGGAGAAGCGTTTGACGGTTAGCAGATGGTTTTAGCCAGGTAATAATGATACAGTAAAACTAATGAGACTTTGAACAAGGATGTGTCTGTCTTCTCGAGAGAGAATGCATAAAAAACATGTCAAAGTCAGAAAATGAGGGGACAAAAGGGAGGGGAGAAATTAAAGCAATTGCTATCATTCGAAAACAAATATTAAGAAACGTCATGGGATTAAAGGCTGACTCTGCTAATCCCGATCACCCACATCTTAAAGTAAGCGGCTACCTACGGAGGATTGTTTATTTTGAGGTATTGATTACTTTGAAAGATGTGAGAGTGTAACACATCGCACAAAAATAGAGTGAGTGAGAGCAGTTATTAAAATTAGATTTTGCAGAACGATAACATTATTTTTTCCTGTTATAGGTGCAATGTCTCCTCTTACAATAACAGCCAATAGCACCTTCGCTCATCAAATGATTGAACTTAGTTGCGTTTCCTCAGTGCATGTTCTCAGTTATCAGTGGATGAAAGGCAATATCAGTGCAGTGACTATTTACAGACTTTCCAAAGACAATGCCAGCCTATACATCCCTGATGCTGTGTTTGAGGACTGTGGACTTTATATCTGCATTGCAGAAACAAATGGTGCAATTTTGCGAGCAGAATACAAGTTAATTATTGACGGTGAGTTTGGTCATGGCCTCAGTAAGTGGCTGATAATGACTAGTAAATAGCTCTTCAAGTGGTTTGTCCGCCCGGTCACATATGTAGTAGCTCAAGGTCTCATCTCTGTCAGTCAAACTGAGATGTTTTTGGTTGTTGCATCACTTAAGGAAATACATCTTTTACCCCTAGAAACACCCCAAACAACTATAAAGACGTACCTTTCTATGTAGCTCACTGAGCTAGCAACAGTAACTGTCCTTTAGAATGAATTAATCAGATATGGAGTGCTTTGGGATATTAGGAAAATGGGATAAGATTCTGGATACCAGTTTATTCAAGCTTGCTTGGTTCTCACAAGCAGGAAGATCTCTCACAGTATTTTACATTGAGAAGGAAATGCACCAAGGAGCAGGGAAAATGCAAATAGCTGGGGACCAAAGGCGTTTCTCAAAAGGGTTTTGAGGTGGCAGGGAGGTGGAAAATCGCAGGAATCTAGGCAGAGCGTTCCAAAGGACAGTGGTGTGATGTCTAAAAGAATGGCCACCAGAGGTGAAGCAGAGGAGACAGGTCCAAAGGTGTAACCATGTGATTGAATAACTGATGATCATTTGAGATAGGGGCATGGCTTTTGTGGAATTAATAAAAAGAACAAATCTTTTGCGATGGTTTTAAGGTAGGTGCTGAAGTGTCCGGGTTAAGATTGAGGTGTTGTTGCAAAGGTTGTGACTTCTTGACTTTGTCACAGATGGCAGTCAGGGACGTTGCCAGAGTGCAGGGAAGTGGTGCTGATGGAATCTTTCATTTTTCTTCCATCAAGCTAGGAAGATTTGTGCCTCAGTATCACAGTTCTTTGAAGAGTGCAAAACAGCTTTTGGAGACATCAAGGGGAATAGAAAGGGTAAATAGAGAGATACTATTTCCTATGGTTTGGGAGTCGAGAACTATAGGACCAGGGCTGGGGGATGAAATTCAGTGGGAGGCACAAAAATTGGTTTTATGCTGGCAAAAATTTCCCGCGGGATCTTCCGTTCGTGTCCACAATGGTGAATTGGGAAACTGATTTACATCCCGTGAAGAGGACGCAGATAAAGGTCTGACCAGAATTTTGGTATCATCTACTCAAGGGATGTGGGATTCAATGTCGAGGCCAGTGTTTATTGCCCATCCCTAATTGCCCTTTGAGAAGGTTGTGGTGATCTGCCTTCTTGAACCATGCTGCAGTCCATGTGGTGTAGGTACACCCATCGTGCTGTTAGGGAGGGAATTCCAGGATTTGGACCCGACGACACTGAAGGAACGGCTGATATATTTCCCAGTCAGAAGAGGGAGTGACTTGGAGGGGAACCTCCAGGTGGGGGTGATCTCAGGTATCTGCTGCTCTTGTCCTTCTAGATGGTGGTGGCCGTGGGTTTGGAAGGTGCTGCCTGAGGAACCTCGGTGAGTTCCTGCAGTGAATCTTGTCGATGGTGCACACGGCTGACACTGTCCATCGGAGGGGGAGGGAGTGAATGTTTGTGGAAGGGACGCCAATCAAGCGGGGCTGCTTTGTCCTATATGGTGTGGAGCTTCTTGAGTGTTGTTGGAGCTGCACTCATCCAGGCAAGTGGAGAGTATTCCATCACACTCCTTGTGCCTTGTAGATGGTGGACAGGCTTTGGGGAGTCAGGAGGTGAGTTAATTCTGCAGGATTCATAGCCTCTACCTGTTCTTGTAGCCACAGTGATTTTCTGGCTAGACCAGTTGAGTTCCTGGTTAATGGTAACCTGGCAGCAATATGCGCATCAGTGCTTTGCACCCATTCCCCCCTCCCCTGCCCACCCTCCGTGATGCTCCAGCACTCTCAGACGGAATATACGCATGCATGAATTGGTTCAAGTATTTTCAAGTGTGGCCCTGACGCGGTGAACCCCACGTTGGGTCAATAGGGGTCAGTGCATTGGAAGACCTCCTCCCCCTCAATGAAAACCCTGCCCCCCCATCTGACCGCCCCCCCACCTCACCTCTTTGACCCCTCTTTTTCACAGCAGACAGCACTTAGCTGCTTTTGATGTGGTGAGGAACTGTAATCATAGAAAGAGTGTTTACAGATATCGTGGTTAGCATCAAAGCAGGTTAATGGAGATGCATTCGAGCATGAAGGGACAAATAGATCAGCAGTCCACCAAGCAGCTGTCTAGGAGTAACAGAGCTGTCAGTCACTGGCTAATGCAATGTAATACTTTGCGAAATTGAATGGCTGATTTGCATTTTAAAGGCTGTCAAGGGATTAAGCGTACTTGGCTTTTGAGGGAGCCTCTGACACTTGTAACAGCTGCTGTTTTAAACACTTTTGTCTGAGGCAGCAGATGTTAGGGAAGGGTAAGTGAAAATGCAGTGAATCTTCACTCTGCTGCCTGGACTGCCCTTCAGCGTTCAGACAGACATGACTAATGGGGGTCTCTGATGTGGGGTCTCTGGGGGTCTCTGATGTGGGGTCTGATGAGGGGTCTCTGGGGGTCTCTGATGTGGGGTCTCTGATGTGGGGTCTGATGTGGGGTCTCTGGGGGTCTCTGATGTGGGGTCTCTGATGTGGGGTCTCTGGGGGTCTCTGATGTGGGGTCTCTGATGTGGGGTCTGATGAGGGGTCTCTGATGTGGGGTCTCTGATGTGGGGTCTCTGGGGGTCTCTGATGTGGGGTCTCTGGGGGTCTCTGATGTGGGGTCTCTGGGGGTCTCTGATGTGGGGTCTCTGGGGGTCTCTGATGTGGGGTCTCTGGGGGTCTCTGATGTGGGGTCTCTGATGTGGGGTCTCTGGTGTGGGGTCTGATGTGGGGTCTCTGATGTGGGGTCTCTGGGGGTCTCTGATGTGGGGTCTGATGTGGGGTCTCTGATGTGGGGTCTCTGATGTGGGGTCTCTGATGTGGGGTCTCTGATGTGGGGTCTCTGATGTGGGGTCTCTGGGGGTCTCTGATGTGGGGTCTGATGTGGGGTCTCTGATGTGGGGTCTCTGATGTGGGGTCTCTGATGTGGGGGTCTGATGTGGGGTCTCTGATGTGGGGTCTCTGGGGGTCTCTGATGTGGGGTCTCTGATGTGGGGTCTGATGTGGGGGTCTGATGTGGGGTCTCTGATGTGGGGTCTCTGGGGGTCTCTGATGTGGGGTCTCTGATGTGGGGTCTCTGATGTGGGGGTCTGATGTGGGGTCTCTGATGTGGGGTCTCTGGGGGTCTCTGATGTGGGGTCTCTGATGTGGGGTCTCTGATGTGGGGTCTCTGATGTGGGGTCTCTGATGTGGGGGTCTGATGTGGGGTCTCTGATGTGGGGTCTCTGGGGGTCTCTGATGTGGGGTCTCTGATGTGGATTCTGATGGGGAGATGGGGAGGCACATGTGGCGGGCAGGGTTCGGGATATCCTCCTACATGCATGCTGGGAGCTGGGGGTGACCCGTTATTCCTGTGTGGAAGGGGGTCCGCTGGACTTCGGTATCAGGCTGTCTGCTCAAAATGGTGGCTTTTCGTGCATAAATTTGTGTGGAAAAGGAGTGTGAATTGCAGCTGGCCCCACTCCTAGCACCAGCAGAGACCAGTCGCCAGTCTCCAGAACGGTGAATGCAGTCCCAGATCCAGACTTTTCAGGGCTGAAATTAGAAAACGCTTCTGTGTGTAAAGGCAGAAGTTTGGAACTCTCAGGGAATAGCGGGTGTTGTAAGCGGGTTCACCCCATTCTTCTGGCTGATATTGAGCAGCAGGTTAAAAATAATGAAGTGAAAAGTTCTACAATTTGTGCTAATTCTCATCTTTACAATAGACAATAATCCTTGAGTTTACTGCCTAGTTATTTGTTTTAAACTTTTAATTTCTAAAATCTAAATTATGTTTGTGTTGAAGGCAAGCAATATCAGCACCACTGCAATCGTGTGCGATTCTCCCAAAAGGCAACAGAGTCCCATAGCGAAGGCGTTTAGCTGCATGTTTCCCAGCGCTCACAGTGTCGAGATACACATGGCAATTTAACACAACTCGTATAAGGGGCCTTAACGAGCATAGCGCGGCCGTGGATGCACATCGCCCCTTTTGTACAGTGGGGAGCTTCTCGCTATTTACCCTAATTCTGTTCCCCTTAATATCTTAAAATCTTTGACCAAATCATTGGGATGTGCACTCAATGTCTTCACTCGATTTTATGCACTTGCGGGTCAGACACACTCCTCCATGAGGAATGTAAAAGTCTGACCATGGATCCTTGAAGCCAAAGCAAGACAGGGGGGTCTGCATAAGGCACTTTAAAGATGAAAGTCCGAATTAATCAAATATCGGGCTTGAACAATGGCCTAGTTTGGCATGCCTGAATTAAATTCCTGTTATCGATAGAAAGTGTGAAGTCAGGCAGTGTTCTTAGTTTCAGTGGACAAGGAAAGTGCTCTGCATTCCTCCCACACTCCATAGATATGCAGATTAGGTGGATTGGCCATGCTAAATTACCCCTTCGTGTCCATAGGTTAGTTGGGGTCACCTGTGTTGCTCGTTTTAGCCTTAGTTTAATTGCTCTTGTTCTATCACCATTGCTCTTGAGTCGCCAGGTATCTTTCTGATACCGCCACATGGTTCAAGTCCGAGTAATGATCAATAATCCAACACACCGCTTAGTAAGAGTTAAATCAACGCACATTTATTATATACAGCAATCAATACTTATACATTAATTCAACTTGTAAGCTACTTCCTACAACTAACAGGCCAATACTTAACTTTGGAAATGGCCCACCAGGTCAGGGAAACAAATGGCCTTTTGTATGGGTTCTGAGCCTGCGGGATTCAAAGCTGGTACAGGTCAATAGTCAGGAGTGTCTATCTCGTAGCGAGCGTTGGAGTAAGACTTACGTTGCTTGCGGCTGTTGTAGAGGGTCAGCAGAAGGGTCTCCAAGGGTGCGGAGAGGAGACGAAGGGAAGAAGGGGTCGATTTGAACTTGGCCCCTATTCTTATAGTCCCCAGGGGCTTCCCGACTCTCGGGGCGGACCTTGTACCTGGTTCCAAGTGATTGGACTGGGTCCCAATCACTTGGTTCGATATTCTCCAATGCTGGAGTGATTCCTTGATCGAGGGGTGGTCATTCACCTCTCTTTGTGTAAGCTCCTGCTGGCGCCGAAAAGTCTGGGTCGACTTTGTGTTACTAATTTGTAGCATATTGTTCCCGGGATTGCTACTTACTATGCAGATTGCTGGGGTGTTGTGATGTTGATGGCTGCAGGTATCGATTCTGTCTGGCTTCCCCAGAGGCGAATACACTGTTTTACCTGCAGCTGTCTGTTTGAGTCCTGTTGGCTGATTTTCCCATCAGCCTCTTCCGTTCGCCATTTTAAATCGGGGGCCATTCTAATCAGGAGTTAGTCATTTTACATGGCTACACCTGGTTACAGGGATAGGGTGGAGACGTGGGCTTGGGTAGGGTCTTTCCAAGGGTCGGGGCAGACTCAATGGGTTGAATGGCCTCCTTCTGCACTGTAAAATTCTATGATTCAATAATCTTAGGTGCAGAGCAAGTCCCTTGAAATGTATAAATATGAACCAATTTCAACAGTTTACACAGACATAGAATTTACAGTGCAGAAGGAGGCCATTTGGCCCATCGAGACTGCACCAGCTCTTGGAAAGAGCACCCCACCCAAGGTCAACACCTCTACCCGATCCCCATAACCCAGTAACCCCACCCAACACTAAGGGCAATTTTGGACACTGAAGGCAATTTATCATGGCCAATCCACCTAACCTGCACATCTTTGGACTGTGGGAGGAAACCGGAGCACCCGGAGGAAACCCACGCACACACGGGGAGGATGTGCAGACTCCGCACAGACAGTGACCCAAGCCGGAATCGAACATGGGACCCTGGAGCTGTGAAGCAATTGTGCTAACCACTGTGCTACTGTGCTGCCCTTCTTTGGTGTTCAGTGCGGAAATCTAATCTAGATTAGAGATCTAATAACAATAATCTTTATTAGTGTCACAAGTAGGCTTACATCAACACTGCAATGAAGTTACTGTGGAAAGCCCCTAGTCGCCACATTCTGGTGCCTGTTCGGGTACACGGAGGGAGAATTCAGAATGTCCAATTCACCTAACAGCACGTCCTTCGGGACTTGAGGGAGGAAACCGGAGCACCCGAAGGAAACCCACGCAGACACAGGGAGAACGTGCAGACTCCACACAGACAGTGACCCAAGCCGGGAATTGAACCTTGATTGATTGATTGATTGATATTTATTGTCACATGTACCGAAGTACAGTGAAAAACTTTTTCTGCGGCCAAGGGAACGTACGCAGTATGTACATAGCAGACAAAAGAATAATCGACAGAGTACATTGACAATGGTACATCAACAAATAGTGATTGGTTACAATGCTGAACAAGGGGCCAAACAAGAGCAACATAGGGGGTTGTGAATAGTGTTCTTACAGGGTACCGATCAGTCCGAGGGGGAGTCGTTGAGGAGTCTGGTAGCTGTGGGGAAGAAGCTGTTCCTGTGTCTGGATATGCGGGTCCTCAGACTACTGCACCTTCTGCCTGATGGAAGGGTCTGGAAGAAGGCAAAGCCTGGGTGGGAGGGGTCTCTGATACTGCTGTCTGCCTTCCTGAGGCAGCGGGAGGTGTAGACAGAATCAACGTGGGGGTGGCAAGCTTGTGTGATGCGTTGGGCTGAGTTCACCACACTCTACAGTTTCTTGTGATGTTGGACCGAGCAGTTGCTATACCAGGCTGTGATGCAGCCGGATAGGATGCTCTCTATCGCACATCTGTAGAAGTTTGTGAGAGTCGATGCCGGCGTGCCGCATTTTCATGGCGCTATGAAGCAACAATGCTAACTACTGTGTTACCATGCCGCCCTGCACTAGAGTCCAATGGCTATCCTACTTTTGAGTTTTTAGACACAACTTGCTTGTCCGTTTTGTCAATATTAATGGAACCAAAAGGCAATTCATGGTTTCATTTCAACAAAATTTTACCTTGAATTTCTTTCAATATTTTCAATGATCTGGGGCTGGTTTAGCACAGGGCTAAATCGCTGGCTTTTAAAGACGACCAAGGCAGGCCAGCAGCACGGTTCAATTCCCGTACCGGCCTCCCCGAACAGGCGCCGGAATGTGGCGACTAGGGGCTTTTCACAGTAACTTCATTGAAGCCGACTTGTGACAATAAGCGATTTTCATTTCATTTCATTTCATTGAGCAGTACTGATCATTTCACTCTCCAGTGTGACACTTAATAACATCAAATGCTGCAGCTATACAAACCCCTGGTTAGACCCCACATGGAGTCACTGTGAGCTGTTCTGAGCCCCACACCCGAGGAAGGATATTTTGGCCTTGGAGGGAGAGCAACATAGGTTTATAAAAATGATTCCTGGACTACACGGGGTTGAGTTACGAGGAGAGGTTACTCAAATTAGACCTGTTTTCACTAGAATTTAGAAGGTTAAGGAGTGATCAAAGTATTTAAGATATTAACAGGTAAAGACAGGGTAGATGAAGGTAAACTATTTCCACTGGTTGGAGATTCTAAAACTAGGGGGCAAGGTCTAACAATTAGGGCTAGAACGTTCAGGAGAGATGTTGCGAAAAACATCTCCACTCAAAGGGTGGTAGAGGTTTGGAAGTCTCTCCCACAAACAACAGGTGAGACAATTGTTAATTTTAAATCTGAAATAGATAGATTTTTGTTAAGCAAAGATGAAATGAAATGAAATGAAACGAAAATTGCTTATTGTCACAAGTAGGCTTCAAATGAAGTTACTGTGAAAAGCCCCTAGTCGCCACATTCCAGCGCCTGTTCGGGGAGGCTGTTACGGGAATTGAACCGTGCTGCTGGCCTGCCTTGGTCTGCTTTCAAAGCCAGCGATTTAGCCCTGTGCTAAACAGCCCCTGTTCAAGATATGAAAGGATATGGGTCAAAAGGCAGGTATATGGAGTTAGGTTTACAGTGCAGAAGGAGGCCATTCGGCCCATCGAGTGCACCGGCCCTTGGAAAGAGCACCCCACTTAAGCCCACCCCAACCCCGTAACCCAGTAACCCCACCTAACCTTTTTTAACACTAAGGACAATTTATCATGGCCAATCCACCTTAACTTCCACGTCTTTGGACTGTGGGAGGAAACCGGAGCGCCCGGAGGAAACCCATGCAGACACGGGGTTAGCAATTCCCTGCCTGTTTGGAAGCAGAATTATGCAATATGGAATAATTATTGTGGGGGGTTATTATTTGGAATGGTTTTCGTGCATTCACATTTCAATAGGCATTAATGTTGATATTTTAAAACAGTGAACAAAGAAATGTGAACTTTCATTTGCTGGAATCACAAGTCATTTCTATCCATCCGGTTATCTGATGCAGTGCTGGTGACCGCTAATATTAATAGAGGACTGAGATGTATTTTCTCTTTTAATTATTTTAGGTATCCTTCCGTATGAATATAGGATAATAACAACAGCTATTGCAGGCCTGGGGTGCATGCTGACGTCAGTTAGTGCTTTCATGCTCTCGACATTATTCAGAGGTATTAATGAATGAGTGTTTGTGCATGCACATTATTAGATCACTTGCCTGGGGTGAGTTTTGTTATTGGCCAGGGTTTAGAGAACCCCAAAGTGTATCATGGAGTTCACCTGACCCACAACTTTAAATAGATTGTGGTTATGGGGAGCACACGGGCCCACTCTGCAGGTGTGGTGCAACAGAGAGCTAAAGTACTTTTAAATTAAAACAATGTTTATTTATGAAACCAGTTAACACTTTATAAACCCCCAGTAAACATCTTAACAACTATCAACACCAATCATCCCCACAGATACACTATTCCAGAAGTAAACCTTCATCTTTCCTTACAACATCCATAAGCCAAGAAACCTTTTACACAGAGATCAGGTTTAAATTCACTACTGAGAGCAGTCAGCACTTTGAAATCACCCAATTGATCTGGAGACAATCTTTAGTTTGCAGAGAGAGATCCTTACACAGCTGCTGGCTTTGCCTGCAGGTATCCAGCTCTCAAACCGAAACTAACCATACCCTTTAGTAAACAGCCTAAAATGAAAATAAAGCAGACAGACAGCCCAGCTCCACCCACACTCTGACATCACTGCAGCCCTCTAATAAACACCCATTTCTTAAAGGTACATCACTACAGCTATTTTATAAAAAACACCCATTTCTTAAAGGTACTCTCACATGACAGTTTGCAGAGGGAACCAAAGGTCCTGATGCCAGTGGTAGCTCACTAAGTAAAATGCAGAGTCCCACGTTGGGCAGGAAGAGGTGAACATGCAGCTTCTGTTCACTATGTTGGGTACACATTCTGCTTCACTTTGGTAGCAAATTGATGCACGATCAATTACGCTCAAGACGAAGTGATTTCATAACTGAAGGTTTTAATCGACTAGAACTTGTTCATCAGCAGCTTCGGTACAGAAAGTGAAGGCTGCTGGGACGGCACCGGTTCTAATACTCTGCCTGTCAGGGCGGAGCTACGTATCAACAGCCAATGGTAAACTCCTAGGTTTAACCAATGGTCATCAGCCTCTTAGGTTCCGCAATACCTGATAATACCACGCAAGTATAGATCAGGAACTTTCTGATGGAGAATTCCGGATGTGAACCTGTGTCGTAGCAATCCGTAGACCTCCCCCCCCCCCCCCCCACAACTATTTAATTTAACAGTAAAACAAATCTGTTTTTTTGCTGTGTAGAAATGACTGTATAACCACCATAAGAAGTCTGACAACACCAGGTTAAAGTCCAACAGGTTTGTTTCGAATCACTGGCTTTCGGAGCACAGCTTCTTCATTCACCTGAGGAAGGAGCTGTGCTGCGAAAGCTAATGATTCAAAACAAAGCTGTTGGACTTTAACCTGGTGTTGTAAGACTTTTTACTGTGCTCACCCCAGTCCAACGCTGACATCTCCACATCGTGAATAATCACTGTATAAGTCAGTTCTCTATATCCCATATGGGTAAATCAAACCCAAACATGAATGGGTTTTGCAGCCCCGCTTTCAGACTTTCTGTCCAATTCTGATTGTGAAGGATGTTCACCAGTAGGTAAGACCTTCTTAGTAAATTTGTATTTTTATTGAGATTTCTGAAAGAATAAAATAAGCAGCACTCGCAAAGTGTTGACCCGTCTTTTGTTCTCAAAGGATGAGGAGTGAATGAAGCGACACTCAACAATTAATAGCTTCTCATTTCTTCCTTGGTGTTGCCATTTACAGCCTGAAGGAATGGTCACCCAACACCATTGCCCATAACAAGAGGGAGGCTTTTTAGTTCAGTGTCTTACAACTGATGTAGGGTGTTGTTGCAGCTTTGAAAGAGAAATGGATGGAGTATTTGTGATGCGTGTCAGATATTGAGAGACTTAGCCAGGAGACCGCTCCACAAAGGCCAGTCTTGCGCAGTTTACTGGCAGCCTCCACACTGAACAGGCCTTACCTACTGGTGAACTGCAGCAAGGAGGGTAGGTGCTTCGTGCCAATCACTGATTCTACACCCTTTAGGCTCTGGATCTGAAAGAAGTGTTGGTCTTGATAATAACTCGGAGCACTTCCAGGGTATAAGGTGCGATATTGGGTGTGAAAACCTGGAAAAACCTTCGGTGTTTATATATGTCTGAGGCATTTTGACCCGGCAAACTAATTAAGATTGTAAGGGCAGCAATGGGAGTAGCACGGATCTACAAGCCCCATTCTCAGTTTGCAAATCAAAAGGGTCAGTCCTACTGAAACAGATTTAATCCTTTTTGCTTCAGATCAGAAAACACGGAAATTCCTGGTTGGCCTGTGCCTGCTCTGCCTAATGTCATCGCTACTGTTACTCGTGGCTGCCACCACTTTATGGATCTTTATCGATGGTAACTGCCCAGAATACGTTTGCATTTATGGTGCTTCACTTTGATGCCTGTAATTAAATGTTGCTCATTGTACAGAAGGTTTATTTAGGAGGGCAAACCTTTGCAGAAGGATAGAATGTGCCATTTTATACTGCGTTCCCAAATTTACTCCATGAAGTACTCCGGGGTTTGGAGCAGCTCTGCCAGATATTGCGTGAATTTGCTTGGGAGTAAGGAATATTCATTTGCTCACTTGACATTTTTGTTTTGTGAAAACAGTTGATGGGGAAGGTTCTGACTACTTACAAGTCAGTCTGTACTTATAGAACATAGAACTATACAGCGCAGTACAGGCCCTTCGGCCCACGATGTTGCACCGAAACAAAAGCCATCTAACCTACACTATGCCATTATCATCCATATGCTTATCCAATAAACTTTTGAATGCCCTCAGAGAAAAGCCAATAAACCATTTCGGAAACGTCTGAATGAAGGTCCCATCGGCAACCCTCAGATGCTCATTGACCTTCTGTGCATTTCTATTACTATCTGTCTCAATGTTATCTTTAGAGTTTTTGTTTTATATTTTGAGTTTGAGAAGGATTGTTCACATTAAAGAAAAGCTGCACTCACTAATCATGATCGACACCTTGGGCGGGATTCTCCGTTGCCCCACGCCGATATCATAACCGGCGATCGGGCAGAGAATCCCTTCCGATGCCCAAATCGGAGACGGCGCTGGTTTGACGTCAATTTTCGAGTCTCCGCCCCCTCGAAACCGGCGTCATCACGTCGCACACCGCTGGAACAGCGTTGGTGCGTCATCGGAAGGCACTCTCCTGATGGGCCGAGTTCCCGAACGCGCGGTTGACGTGTGGTCTGAGCGGTCAGGAACCAGGCGTGGCGGCAGCAGACTGTGTCCAGCGTTGCCACAGTCGGCCGGGAGGTGTGCCGCTGGCTGGCGGGACTTCCGTAAGGGCTGGTGGGGTGTGGCCAGGGGTTGTCCTGTGGGGCCGTATTTGGCATGTCGTTCCGTGCATGGCCGGCGCCATGTTGTATGGCGCGACTGCTGCAGATCGTCGGCATGCGCATGCGCAGCCACGGACCCGATCATTCTCCGCCCGCTTTTGGCACAGGAGCCGGGGGTTTTACCCAGCGCTGCTGCTAGCCCCTCACCAGTCCCGAAATCAGTGAAGGTTCAGCGCTGATTTTGCCATTGTAACACGCCACAGTTCCCAGGCCGGCGTCCGCACGTAGCCTCCAAAATGATCAATCCAGCCCCTTGTAATTTGGATATGTCCAAGCTGTAAATGACTTAATTTTCTTCTGTGGGTCCTCTCATGACTAAAGAGTCCAATGCGGGGCGGTTTTGGATGTGAAATGAAATGAAAATCACTTATTGTCACAAGTAGGCTTCAAATGAAGTTACTGTGAAAAGCCCCTAGTCGCCACATTCCGGCACCTGTTCGGGGAGGCTGTTACGGGAATCGAACAGTGCTGCTGGCCTGCCTTGGTCTGCTTTCAAAGCCAGCGATTTAGCCCTGTGCTAAACATATTGTCATTTTTAGTGTTTGGCAGGAACATCTACAACGGCATCACTTCTGGTCTTGCTTCGAGCATGCTGCACGTTGTGAGTTTGGTGTAACTGTTCCTTGAAACATGCTGAAACACATTTCATTACTTGCCTCAACATTGGCTGCAATGTTTTCCCAAGAAAGGTGTCTGAAATGCAGGAGCTTGTTTGTGAGGCTTTTTTTCAGGGTGAGCTTATCTGGTCTGTACTGAAAACATCAAATTGGCAAGACAAGATCTGGAAGATTTTCTTTCCCCTGTAGATGTATGGCATTAGTCTGTAGTTAATGCAGTCACTGCTGTGTGATTCATCCTTAAAAGAAGCTGGCAAATATTTGTTGGGAACGATATTAAAAGTAGAAATGATTAGATGCTATATTGAACAATGTGGTTTTTAAACTTCTATAGCCGTAGAATTATTCTATGGGGGGAACTGATTTTTAAAAATTCATTCATAAGATGTGGGATTCGCTGGCGAGGCCAGTATTTATTGGCGATCCCTAATTGCCCCTGGGAAGGTGGTGGTGACTACCTTCTTGAACCGCTGCAGTCTGTGGGGCTTGGGTACACCCGCCGTGCCGTTAGGGAGGGAGTCCAGGATTTTGACACAGTGGCAGTGAAGGAACGGCCGATATATTTCCCAGTCAGGGTGGTGAGTGGCTCGGAGGGAAACTTTCAGATGGTGACGTTCATCTGTGTTTGTTGCCTTTGCCTTTCTAGACGGAATGCGGGGAGAGGTCATGCTCTAGGTATCTCCCGCCAGGGAACTTATTTATTGGCTCCTTTTTCCCGGTTCCCAGGGTGTTTTGGTGGATAAGCTCTTCCCAGCTGAAGGTATAAGGAGCCTGTTTCTGAAAAATGTCAAAAAAGGTTGGAGGTAAGAAGCCGGCAGGCGGAAATTCTCCGACGGACTTGGAGGCTTCGCGTGGCTCCTCAGGAGGGAAGTCGGCAGCTCCGGTGGTCGCGGCTGCTCCGATCACGGCAAGCATGTCAACTGGGCTACTGGCAACTGAGTTGGATAAGCATTTCAAGAGGCATTGGAGAGCGATGTTGGCAACCCTTCGAAAGTCGATTGTAGAGACGCTGGGTCCCGTCCGAAAAAAGCTGGAAAGACTCTGGAGATGGTGAAGAAGTGTGATGAAGTGTTGAAGGGTATGGAGACAGCTCTGTCGCGGCACACTGAATAAATTGCCTCGCTGGAGGCCGAGATCTCGCTGGTGGCAGAGAAAAATAAGAGTCTGAGGGCGAAGGTGGAAGACCTTGAGAATCAGTTGAGGAGACAAACCTCAGAGTCGTGGGGTGTGGAGGGCCCGAATCCCATTGCTTATTTCTTGCAGGTGTTTGGGAGGATGATGGGGGAGGGTGGACTTGCATCCCCTCCAGAGCTGGATAGGGCCCATCAAACACCCTGGCAGAGGCCTCAGGCGACTGAAACCCGACAGGCAGTCATTGTAAGATTTCATAGCTGCCAGAAGGAGCGGGTCCTGAAGAGGGCCCAAGAGCACCGTGATTCAAGGTGGGAAGGGAGCCTCATTAGAATTTATCAAGATGTCGGGTAGGAGCTTGCGAGGAGGCGGGCGGCCTTCAATAAAGCTAATACAAGAATGGAGTAAGGTTTGGAGTGGTGTATCCGGCAAGGCTGCAGGTTACTTACAAAATAAAGGACTGTTTGACACTTCGGAGGAGGATGATGCCTTTGTTAAAGGTCATGGGACTGGATTCTCTGCACCCCGAAGCCGAAATCGGGTTCGGCGATGAGACGGAAAATCCAGTTTCGCACATGAAATCGGGACCGGGGCCGGTTCCGCGATCCCCCCTCCCCCAAAAGCGGTGTACTCGGAGTATCCACCACCCGAGGCCATAGTCTGAGGCCCGCCCCGGTATTCCCCGCCCCGGTATTCCCCGCCCCGGTATTCACCTCCCCGGTATTCCCCGCCCCGCCTGGCTGAATCCCCGGAGTATCCACCACCCGAGGCCATTGTCTGAGGCCCGTCCCGGTATTCCCCGCCCCGGTATTCCCCGCCCCGGTATTCCCCGCCCCGGTATTCACCTCCCCGGTATTCCCCGCCCCGCCTGGCTGAATCCCCGGAGTATCCACCACCCGAGGCCATTGTCTGAGGCCCGTCCCGGTATTCCCCGCCCCGGTATTCCCCGCCCCGGTATTCCCCGCCCCGGTATTCCCCGCCCCGGTATTCCCCGCCCCGACTGACTGAATCTCCGGAGTATCCACCACCCAAGGCCATAGTCTGAGGCCCGCCCCGGTATTCCCCGCCCCGGTAGTCCCCGCCCCGGTATTCCCCGCCCCGGTATTCCCCGCCCCAGTATTCCCCGCCCCGGTATTCCCCACCCCGGTATTCCCCGCCCCGACTGGCTGAATTCCCAGAGTATCCACCACCCGAGGCCATAGTCTGAGGCCCGCCCCGGTATTCCCCGCCCCGGTATTCCCCGCCCCGGTATTCCCCGCCCCGGTATTCCCCGCCCCGGTATTCCCCGACTGGCTGAATTCCCGGAGTATCCACCACCCGAGGCCATTGTCTGAGGCCCGCCCCGGTATTCCCCGCACCGGTATTCCCCGCACCGGTATTCCCCGCCCCGGTATTCCCCGCCCCGGTATTCCCCGCCCCGGTATTCCCCGCCCCGGTATTCCCCGCCCCCGACTGGCTGAATTCCCAATGGCATATTTCTAATGTGGTCCTACCATTCGGGTAATGCGCGAGGCGGCTGCGGACTCAGTCGGGGGCGGGCCAATCGTAGGGCAGTGAGGGCTCATTCGGCACTGGGGTTTCTTTGTGCTGCGGTCCGTGTCGGACTAGGGCCTGATCGGGGCATTATTTCCGTGGTCTGAGTCCGCCATGGAGCATGGCGCGGCTGCTGGAGGCCGCCGTGCATATGCGTGGCCTCTGACCCGGAAGTGCGGGGGGCCGGATCGGCAGCTGGAGCTGCGAGCTCCACGACAGCTGCCTGCCGGCCCCCTGCAAGGCGGGAAATCTGTGGCTTTTGACACCAGTTTTCCTGCCGCAAAAGAGCACAGTTTTCAGGACTGCGTGGGGACATAATCCCAAAAACGGAGAATCCAGCCCCCCATTGACTTGGTTCAAGTTATTGGTGCTCTGTGTGGGATGTTTGTTTGTTGATGAGATGGGTTGTGGAGCAATTTGTATTTATTTGTTGTTATCTCTTTGTTTTTGGAATGTGCTGGGAATGTTTTGCACATGTTGCATGGTTGTGGATGAGCGGGGGTGGGGGGTTTACTGTTATGTGGGGTATTGTTTAAGGTAGTGTTGTTGGAACTATATGGCTCCTGGTAGGAATTTGGTCTTTGTTGGGAGTGTTAGATCATCTTTTACTTTTTGAAAACAGGTAGGGTGTTTTCCACCTTGAGTAGCTAGCGGCTACCTCGCTAGCAGTAAACGGAAGCTAGCGGCTACCTCGCTAGCAGTAAACGGAAGCTAGCGGCTACCTCGCGAGCAGTAAACGGAAGCTAGCGGCTACCTCGCTAGCAGTAAACGGAAGCTAGCGGCTACCTCGCGAGCAGTAAACGGAAGCTAGCGGCTACCTCGCGAGCAGGAAACGGAAGCTAGCGGCTACCTCGCTAGCAGTAAACGGAAGCTAGCGGCTACCTCGCGAGCAGTAAACGGAAGCTAGCGGCTACCTCGCGAGCAGTAAACGGAAGCTAGTGGCTACCTCGCTAGCAGTAAACGGAAGCTAGCGGCTACCTCGCGAGCAGTAAACGGAAGCTAGCGGCTACCTCGCTAGCAGTAAACGGAAGCTAGCGGCTACCTCGCTAGCAATAAACGGAAGCTAGCGGCTACCTCGCGAACAGTAAACGGAAGCTAGCGGCTACCTCGCTAGCAGTAAACGGAAGCTAGCGGCTACCTCGCGAGCAGTAAACGGAAGCTAGCGGCTACCTCGCGAGCAGTAAACGGAAGCTAGCGGCTACCTTGCGAGCAGTAACCGGAAGCTAGCGGCTACCTCGCGAGCAGTAAACGGAAGCTAGCGGCTACCTCGCTAGCAGTAAACGGAAGCTAGCGGCTACCTCGCGAGCAGTAAACGGAAGCTAGCGGCTACCTCGCTAGCAGTAAACGGAAGCTAGCGGCTACCTCGCGAGCAGTAAACGGAAGCTAGCGGCTACCTCGCGAGCAGTAAACGGAAGCTAGCGGCTACCTCGCTAGCAGTAAACGGAAGCTAGCGGCTACCTCGCTAGCAGTAAACGGAAGCTAGCGGCTACCTCGCTAGCAGTAAACGGAAGCTAGCGGCTACCTCGCGAGCAGTAAACGGAAGCTAGCGGCTACCTCGCGAGCAGTAAACGGAAGCTAGCGGCTACCTCGCGAGCAGTCGATTTCGGCGGCGTGAGAGCAGCTGGTTAGTCAATTTCAGCGGGAGCATTGCGGAAGGAGGTTGCTGGGAGGTAAGTCAACCTTTAAAAGCATTTCTCTTTGCAGGGGCAGGCCAGTCGATTTCGGCGGCGTGAGAGCAGCTGGTTAGTCAATTTCAGCGGGAGCATTGCGGAAGGAGGTTGCTGGGAGGTAAGTCAACCTTTAAAAGCACTTCTCTTTGCAGGGGCAGGCCAGTCGATTTCGGCGGCGTGAGAGCAGCTGGTTAGTCAATTTCAGCGGGAGCATTGCGGAAGGAGGTTGCTGGGAGGTAAGTCAACCTTTAAAAGCACTTCTCTTTGCAGGGGCAGGCCAGTCGATTTCGGCGGCGTGAGAGCAGCTGGTTAGTCAATTTCAGCGGGAGCATTGTGGAAGGAGGTTGCTGGGAGGTAAGTCAACCTTTAAAAGCACTTCTCTTTGCAGGGGCAGGCCAGTCGATTTCGGCGGGAGAGGAGCTGGCTGGTTAGTCAATTTCAGCGGGAGCATTGCGGAAGGAGGTTGCTGGGAGGTAAGTCAACCTTTAAAAGCACTTCTCTTTGCAGGGGCAGGCCAGTCGATTTCGGCAGCGTGAGAGCAGCTGGTTAGTCAATTTCAGCGGGAGCATTGCGGAAGGAGGTTGCTGGGAGGTAAGTCAACCTTTAAAAGCACTTCTCTTTGCAGGGGCAGGCCAGTCGATTTCGGCGGCGTGAGAGCAGCTGGTTAGTCAATTTCAGCGGGAGCATTGCGGAAGGAGGTTGCTGGGAGGTAAGTCAACCTTTAAAAGCACTTCTCTTTGCAGGGGCAGGCCAGTCGATTTCGGCGGGAGTGGAGCTGGCTGGTTAGTCAATTTCAGCAGGAGCTGAGAATTTTTCTTTTTTTTTTTTAAATTAGTTTTTTAGGCGGGATCAGGAAGTCGACCCGCGGACGTCTGGGAAGACCCTCACCAATAAATTCTGGTGGAGAGGAAACCCGAGACACTACACGTGTAGTGTCTCCCACCCGCCCTCCTCCTCTAACCTAATAATAAAACCCATTGGTCTGAGGTAAGTACCATATTTTTATTATATTATTATTATTTTTTATAAAAATTTAATTTAGTTGTTAGCCAGATCTTGGTAGAAAGTTAGAGGAATGGCAGGGAAGGGAGTGCAATGTTCCTCCTGCAGGATGTTTGAGGTGAGGGATGCAGTTAGTGTCCCTGCTGATTTTACCTGCAGGAAGTGCTGCCATCTCCAGCTCCTCCAAGACCGAGTTAGGGAACTGGAGCTGGAGTTGGAAGAACTTCGGATCATTCGGGAGGCAGAAGGGGTCATAGATAGCAGCTTCAGGGAATTAGTTACACCAAAGATTGGAGATAGGTGGGTAACTGTAAGAGGGACTGGGAAAAAACAGTCAGTGCAGGGATCCCCTGCGGTTGTTCCCCTGAGAAACAAGTATACCGCTTTGGATACTTGTGGGGGGGACGACTTACCAGGGGTAAGCCATGGGGTACGGGCCTCTGGCACGGAGTCTGTCCCTGTTGCTCAGAAGGGAAGGGGGGAGAGGAGCAGAGCATTAGTAATTGGGGACTCTATAGTCAGGGGCACAGATAGGAGATTTTGTGGGAGCGTGAGAGACTCACGTTTGGTATGTTGCCTCCCAGGTGCAAGGGTACGTGATGTCTCGGATCGTGTTTTCCGGGTCCTTAGGGGGGAGGGGGAGCAGCCCCAAGTCGTGGTCCACATTGGCACCAACGACATCGGTAGGAAAGGGGACAAGGATGTCAGGCAGGCTTTCAGGGAGCTAGGATGGAAGCTCAGAACTAGAACAAACAGAGTTGTTATCTCTGGGTTGTTGCCCGTGCCACGTGATAGTGAGATGAGGAATAGGGAGAGAGAGCATTTAAACACGTGGCTACAGGGATGGTGCAGGCGGGAGGGTTTCAGATTTTTGGATAACTGGGGCTCTTTCTGGGGAAGGTGGGACCTCTACAGACAGGATGGTCTACATCTGAACCTGAGGGGCACAAATATCCTGGGGGGGAGATTTGTTAGTGCTCTTTCGGGGGGTTTAAACTAATGCAGCAGGGGCATGGGAACCTGGATTGTAGTTTTAGGGTAAGGGAGAATGAGAGTATAGAGGTCAGGAGCACAGATTTGACGTCGCAGGAGGGGGCCAGTGTTCAGGTAGGTGGTTTGAAGTGTGTCTACTTCAATGCCAGGAGTATACGAAACAAGGTAGGGGAACTGGCAGCGTGGGTTGGTACCTGGGACTTCGATGTTGTGGCCATTTCGGAGACATGGATAGAGCAGGGACAGGAATGGATGTTGCAGGTTCCGGGGTTTAGGTGTTTTAGTAAGCTCAGAGAAGGAGGCAAAAGAGGGGGAGGTGTGGCGCTGCTAGTCAAGAGCAGTATTACGGTGGCGGAGAGGATGCTAGATGGGGACTCTTCTTCCGAGGTCGTATTGGCTGAAGTTAGAAACAGGAAAGGAGAGGTCACCCTGTTGGGAGTTTTTTAAAGGCCTCCTAATAGTTCTAGGGATGTAGAGGAAAGGATGGCGAAGATGATTCTGGATATGAGCGAAAGTAACAGGGTAGTTATTATGGGAGACTTTAACTTTCCAAATATTGACTGGAAAATATATAGTTCGAGTACAATAGATGGGTCGTTTTTTGTACAGTGTGTGCAGGAGGGTTTCCTGAAACAATATGTTGACAGGCCAACAAGAGGCGAGGCCACGTTGGATTTGGTTTTGGGTAATGAACCAGGCCAGGTGTTGGATTTGGAGGTAGGAGAGCACTTTGGGGACAGTGACCACAATTCGGTGACGTTTACGTTAATGATGGAAAGGGATAAGTATACACCGCAGGGCAAGAGTTATAGCTGGGGGAAGGGCAATTATGATGCCATTAGACGTGACTTGGGGGGGGATAAGGTGGAGAAGTAGGCTGCAAGTGTTGGGCACACTGGATAAGTGGGGCTTGTTCAAGGATCAGCTACTGCGTGTTCTTGATAAGTATGTACCGGTCAGACAGGGAGGAAGGCGTCGAGCGAGGGAACCGTGGTTTACCAAGGAAGTAGAATCTCTTGTTAAGAGGAAGAAGAAGGCCTATGTGAAGATGAAGTGTAAAGTTTCGGTTGGGGCGATGGATAGTTACAAGGTAGCGAGGAAGGATCTAAAGAGAGAGCTAAGACGAGCAAGGAGGGGACATGAGAAGTATTTGGCAGGAAGGATCAAGGAAAACCCAAAAGCTTTCTATAGGTATGTCAGGAATAAGCGAATGACTAGGGAAAGAGTAGGACCAGTCAAGGACAGGGATGGGAAATTGTGTGTGGAGTCTGAAGAGATAGGCGAGATACTAAATGAATATTTTACGTCAGTATTCACTCAGGAAAAAGATAATGTTGTGGAGGAGAATGCTGAGCCCCAGGCTAATAGAATAGATGGCATTGAGGTACGTAGGGAAGAGGTGTTGGCAATTCTGGACAGGCTGAAAATAGATAAGTCCCCGGGACCTGATGGGATTTATCCTAGGATTCTCTGGGAGGCCAGGGAAGAGATTGCTGGACCTTTGGCTTTGATTTTTATGTCATCATTGGCTACAGGAATAGTGCCAGAGGACTGGAGGACAGCAAATGTGGTCCCTTTGTTCAAAAAGGGGAGCAGAGACAACCCCGGCAACTATAGACCGGTGAGCCTCACGTCTGTAGTGGGTAAAGTCTTGGAGGGGATTATAAGGGACAAGATTTATAATCATCTAGATAGGAATAATATGATCAGGGATAGTCAGCATGGCTTTGTGAAGGGTAGGTCATGCCTCACAAACCTTATTGAGTTCTTTGAGAAGGTGACTGAACAGGTAGACGAGGGTAGAGCAGTTGATGTGGTGTATATGGATTTCAGCAAAGCGTTTGATAAGGTTCACGGTAGGCTATTGCAAAAAATACGGAGGCTGGGGATTGAGGGTGATTTAGAGATGTGGATCAGAAATTGGCTAGCTGAAAGAAGACAGAGGGTGGTGGTTGATGGGAAATGTTCAGAATGGAGTACAGTCACAAGTGGAGTACCACAAGGATCTGTTCTGGGGCCGTTGCTGTTTGTCATTTTTATCAATGACCTAGAGGAAGGCGCAGAAGGGTGGGTGAGTAAATTTGCAGACGATACTAAAGTCGGTGGTGTTGTCGATAGTGTGGAAGGATGTAGCAGGTTACAGAGGGATATAGATAAGCTGCAGAGCTGGGCTGAGAGGTGGCAAATGGAGTTTAATGTAGAGAAGTGTGAGGTGATTCACTTTGGAAGGAATAACAGGAATGCGGAATATTTGGCTAATGGTAAAGTTCTTGAAAGTGTGGCTGAGCAGAGGGATCTAGGTGTCCATGTACATAGATCCCTGAAAGTTGCCACCCAGGTTGATAGGGTTGTGAAGAAGGCCTATGGAGTGTTGGCCTTTATTGGTAGAGGGATTGAGTTCCGGAGTCGGGAGGTCATGTTGCAGCTGTACAGAACTCTGGTCCGGCCGCATTTGGAGTATTGCGTACAGTTCTGGTCACCGCATTATAGGAAGGACGTGGAGGCTTTGGAGCGGGTGCAGAGGAGATTTACCAGGATGTTGCCTGGTATGGAGGGAAAATCTTATGAGGAAAGGCTGACGGACTTGAGGTTGTTTTCGTTGGAGAGAAGAAGGTTAAGAGGAGACTTAATAGAGGCATACAAAATGATCAGGGGGTTGGATGGGGTGGACAGTGAGAGCCTTCTCCCGCGGATGGATATGGCTGGCACGAGGGGACATAACTTTAAACTGAGGGGTAATAGATATAGGACAGAGGTCAGAGGTAGGTTCTTTACGCAAAGAGTAGTGAGGCCGTGGAATGCCCTACCTGCTACAGTAGTGAACTCGCCAACATTGAGGGCATTTAAAAGTTTATTGGATAAACATATGGATGATAATGGCATAGTGTAGGTTAGATGGCTTTTGTTTCGGTGCAACATCGTGGGCCGAAGGGCCTGTACTGCGCTGTATTGTTCTATGTTCTATGTTCTATGTTCTCAACGGAAGCTAGCGGCTACCTCGCGAGCAGTAAACGGAAGCTAGCGGCTACCTCGCGAGCAGTATTCGGAAGCTAGCGGCTACCTCGCGAGCAGTAAACGGAAGCTAGCGGCTACCTCGCTAGCAGTAAACGGAAGCTAGCGGCTACCTCGCGAGCAGTAAACGGAAGCTAGCGGCTACCTCGCTAGCAGTAAACGGAAGCTAGCGGCTACCTCGCGAGCAGTAAACGGAAGCTAGCGGCTAACTCGCTAGCAGTAAACGGAAGCTAGCGGCTACCTCGCGAGCAGTAAACGGAAGCTAGCGGCTACCTCGCTAGCAGTAAACGGAAGCTAGCGGCTACCTCGCGAGCAGTAAACGGAAGCTAGCGGCTACCTCGCGAGCAGTAAACGGAAGCTAGCGGCTACCTCGCGAGCAGTAAACGGAAGCTAGCGGCTACCTCGCGAGCAGTAAACGGAAGCTAGCGGCTACCTCGCTAGCAGTAAACGGAAGCTAGCAGCTACCTCGCTAGCAGTAAACGGAAGCTAGCGGCTACCTCGCGAGCAGTAAACGGAAGCTAGCAGCTACCTCGCTAGCAGTAAACGGAAGCTAGCGGCTACCTCGCGAGCAGTAAACGGAAGCTAGCGGCTACCTCGCGAGCAGTAAACGGAAGCTAGCGGCTACCTCGCTAGCAGTAAACGGAAGCTAGCGGCTACCTCGCTAGCAGTAAACGGAAGCTAGCGGCTACCTCGCTAGCAGTAAACGGAAGCTAGTGGCTACCTCGCTAGCAGTAAACGGAAGCTAGCGGCTACCTCGCTAGCAGTAAACGGAAGCTAGCGGCTACCTCGCGAGCAGTAAACGGAAGCTAGCGGCTACCTCGCGAGCAGTAAACGGAAGCTAGCGGCTACCTCGCTAGCAGTAAACGGAAGCTAACGGCTACCTCGCTAGCAGTAAACGGAAGCTAGCGGCTACCTCGCGAGCAGTAAACAGAAGCTAGCGGCTACCTCGCTAGCAGTAAACGGAAGCTAGCGGCTACCTCGCTAGCAGTAAACGGAAGCTAGCGGCTACCTCGCGAGCAGTAAACGGAAGCTAGCGGCTACCTCGCGAGCAGTAAACGGAAGCTAGCGGCTACCTCACGAGCAGTAAACGGAAGCTAGCGGCTACCTCGCTAGCAGTAAACGGAAGCTAGCGGCTACCTCGCAAGCAGTAAACGGAAGCTAGCGGCTACCTCGCGAGCAGTAAACGGAAGCTAGCGGCTACCTCGCGAGCAGTAAACGGAAGCTAGCGGCTACCTCGCTAGCAGTAAACGGAAGCTAGCGGCTACCTCGCTAGCAGTAAACGGAAGCTAGCGGCTACCTCGCTAGCAGTAAACGGAAGCTAGCGGCTACCTCGCTAGCAGTAAACGGAAGCTAGCGGCTACCTCGCTAGCAGTAAACGGAAGCTAGCGGCTACCTCGCGAGCAGTAAACGGAAGCTAGCGGCTACCTCGCTAGCAGTAAACGGAAGCTAGCGGCTACCTCGCGAGCAGTAAACGGAAGCTAGCGGCTACCTCGCGAGCATTAAACGGAAGCTAGCGGCTACCTCGCTAGCAGTAAACGGAAGCTAGCGGCTACCTCGCGAGCAGTAAACGGAAGCTAGCGGCTACCTCGCGAGCAGTAAACGGAAGCTAGCGGCTACCTCGCTAGCAGTAAACGGAAGCTAGCGGCTACCTCGCTAGCAGTAAACGGAAGCTAGCAGCTACCTCGCTAGCAGTAAACGGAAGCTAGCGGCTACCTCGCGAGCAGTAAACGGAAGCTAGCGGCTACCTCGCGAGCAGTAAACGGAAGCTAGCGGCTACCTCGCGAGCAGTAAACGGAAGCTAGCGGCTACCTCGCGAGCAGTAAACGGAACCTAGCGGCTACCTCGCGAGCAGTAAACGGAAGCTAGCGGCTACCTCGCTAGCAGTAAACGGAAGCTAGCGGCTACCTCGCGAGCAGTAAACGGAAGCTAGCGGCTACCTCGCGAGCAGTAAACGGAAGCTAGCGGCAACCTCGCTAGCAGTAAACGGAAGCTAGCGGCTACCTCGCGAGCAGTAAACGGAAGCTAGCGGCTACCTCGCTAGCAGTAAACGGAAGCTAGCGGCTACCTCGAGAGCAGTAAACGGAAGCTAGCGGCCAACTCGCTAGCAGTAAACGGAAGCTAGCGGCTACCTCGCTAGCAGTAAACGGAAGCTAGCGGCTACCTCGCGAGCAGTAAACGGAAGCTAGCGGCTACCTAGCGAGCAGTAAACGGAAGCTAGCGGCTACCTCGCTAGCAGTAAACGGAAGCTAGCGGCTACCCCGCGAGCAGTAAACGGAAGCTAGCGGCTACCTCGCGAGCAGTAAACGGAAGCTAGCAGCTACCTCGCTAGCAGTAAACGGAAGCTAGCGGCTACCTCGCGAGCAGTAAACGGAAGCTAGCGGCTACCTCGCGAGCAGTAAACGGAAGCTAGCGGCTACCTCGCTAGCAGTAAACGGAAGCTAGCGGCTACCTCGCTAGCAGTAAACGGAAGCAAGCGGCTACCTCGCGAGCAGTAAACGGAAGCTAGCGGCTACCTCGCTAGCAGTAAACGGAAGCTAGCGGCTACCTCGCTAGCAGTAAACGGAAGCTAGCGGCTACCTCGTGAGCAGTAAACGGAAGCCAGCGGCTACCTCGCTAGCAGTAAACGGAAGCTAGCGGCGACCTCGCGAGCAGTAAACGGAAGCTAGCGGCGACCTCGCTAGCAGTAAACGGAAGCTTGCGGCTACCTCGCTAGCAGTAAACGGAAGCTAGCGGCTACCTCGCTAGCAGTAAACGGAAGCTAGCGGCTACCTCGCTAGCAGTAAACGGAAGCTAGCGGCTACCTCGCTAGCAGTAAACGGAAGCTAGCGGCTACCTCGCGAGCAGTAAACGGAAGCTAGCGGCTACCTCGCTAGCAGTAAACGGAAGCTAGCGGCTACCTCGCTAGCAGTAAACGGAAGCTAGCGGCTACCTCGCGAGCAGTAAACGGAAGCTAGCGGCTACCTCGCGAGCAGTAAACGGAAGCTAGCGGCTACCTCGCTAGCAGTAAACGGAAGCTAGCGGCCACCTCGCGAGCAGTAAACGGAAGCTAGCGGCTACCTCGCGAGCAGTAAACGGAAGCTAACGGCTACCTCGCTAGCAGTAAACGGAAGCTAGCGGCTACCTCGCTAGCAGTAAACGGAAGCTAGCGGTTACCTCGCTAGCAGTAAACGGAAGCTAGCGGCTACCTCGCGAGCAGTAAACGGAAGCTAGCGGCTACCTCGCGAGCAGTAAACGGAAGCTAGCGGCTACCTCGCGAGCAGTAAACGGAAGCTAGCGGCTACCTCGCTAGCAGTAAACGGAAGCTAGCGGCTACCTCGCTAGCAGTAAACGGAAGCTAGCGGCTTCCTCGCGAGCAGTAAACGGAAGCTAGCGGCTACCTCGCTTGCAGTAAACGGAAACTAGCGGCTACCTCGCTAGCAGTAAACGGAAGCTAGCGGCTACCTCGCGAGCAGTAAACGGAAGCTAGCGGCTACCTCGCTAGCAGTAAACGGAAGCTAGCGGCTACCTCGCGAGCAGTAAACGGAAGCTAGCGGCTACCTCGCGAGCAGTAAACGGAAGCTAGCGGCTACCTCGCTAGCAGTAAACGGAAGCTAGCGGCTACCTCGCGAGCAGTAAACGGAAGCTAGCGGCTACCTCGCGAGCAGTAAACGGAAGCTAGCGGCTACCTCGCTAGCAGTAAACGGAAGCTAGCGGCTACCTCGCTAGCAGTAAATGGAAGCTAGCGGCTACCTCGCGAGCAGTAAACGGAAGCTAGCGGCTACCGCGCGAGCAGTAAACGGAAGCTAGCGGCTACCTCGCTAGCAGTAAACGGAAGCTAGCGGCTACCTCGCTAGCAGTAAACGGAAGCTAGCGGCTACCTCGCGAGCAGTAATCGGAAGCTAGCGGCTACCTCGCTAGCAGTAAACGGAAGCTAGCGGCTACCTCGCGAGCAGTAAACGGAAGCTAGCGGCTACCTCGCGAGCAGTAAACGGAAGCTAGCGGCTACCTCGCTCGCAGTAAACGGAAGCTAGCGGCTACCTCGCTAGCAGTAAACGGAAGCTAGCGGCTACCTCGCTAGCAGTAAATGGAAGCTAGCGGCTACCTCGCTAGCAGTAAACGGAAGCTAGCGGCTACCTCGCTAGCAGTAAACGGAAGCTAGCGGCTACCTCGCGAGCAGTAAACGGAAGCTAGCGGCTACCTCGCTAGCAGTAAACGGAAGCTAGCGGCTACCTCGCGAGCAGTAAACGGAAGCTAGCGGCTACCTCGCTAGCAGTAAACGGAAGCTAGCGGCTACCTCGCGAGCAGTAAACGGAAGCTAGCGGCTACCTCGCGAGCAGTAAACGGAAGCTAGCGGCTACCTCGCGAGCAGTAAACGGAAGCTAGCGGCTACCTCGCGAGCAGTAAACGGAAGCTAGCGGCTACCTCGCGAGCAGTAAACGGAAGCTAGCGGCTACCTCGCGAGCAGTAAACGGAAGCTAGCGGCTACCTCGCGAGCAGTAAACGGAAGCTAGCGGCTACCTCGCGAGCAGTAAACGGAAGCTAGCGGCTACCTCGCGAGCAGTAAACGGAAGCTAGCGGCTACCTCGCGAGCAGTAAACGGAAGCTAGCGGCTACCTCGCGAGCAGTAAACGGAAGCTAGCGGCTACCTCGCGAGCAGTAAACGGAAGCTAGCGGCTACCTCGCGAGCAGTAAACGGAAGCTAGCGGCTACCTCGCGAGCAGTAAACGGAAGCTAGCGGCTACCTCGCGAGCAGTAAACGGAAGCTAGCGGCTACCTCGCGAGCAGTAAACGGAAGCTAGCGGCTACCTCGCGAGCAGTAAACGGAAGCTAGCGGCTACCTCGCGAGCAGTAAACGGAAGCTAGCGGCTACCTCGCGAGCAGTAAACGGAAGCTAGCGGCTACCTCGCTAGCAGTAAACGGAAGCTAGCGGCTACCTCGCTAGCAGTAAACGGAAGCTAGCGGCTACCTCGCGAGCAGTAAACGGAAGCTAGCGGCTACCTCGCGAGCAGTAAACGGAAGCTAGCGGCTACCTCGCGAGCAGTAAACGGAAGCTAGCGGCTACCTCGCGAGCAGTAAACGGAAGCTAGCGGCTACCTCGCGAGCAGTAAACGGAAGCTAGCGGCTACCTCGCTAGCAGTAAACGGAAGCTAGCGGCTACCTCGCGAGCAGTAAACGGAAGCTAGCGGCTACCTCGCGAGCAGTAAACGGAAGCTAGCGGCTACCTCGCGAGCAGTAAACGGAAGCTAACGGCTACCTCGCTAGCAGTAAACGGAAGCTAGCGGCTACCTCGCGAGCAGTAAACGGAAGCTAGCGGCTACCTCGCGAGCAGTAAACGGAAGCTAGCGGCTACCTCGCTAGCAGTAAACGGAAGCTAGCGGCTACCTCGCTAGCAGTAAACGGAAGCTAGCGGCTACCTCGCGAGCAGTAAACGGAAGCTAGCGGCTCCCTCGCTAGCAGTAAACGGAAGCCAGCGGCTACCTCGCGAGCAGTAAACGGAAGCCAGCGGCTACCTCGCGAGCAGTAAACGGAAGCCAGCGGCTACCTCGCTAGCAGTAAACGGAAGCCAGCGGCTAACTCGCGAGCAGTAAACGGAAGCCAGCGGCTACCTCGCGAGCAGTAAACGGAAGCCAGCGGCTACCTCGCTAGCAGTAAACGGAAGCTAGCGGCTACCTCGCTAGCAGTAAACGGAAGCTAGCGGCTACCTCGCGAGCAGTAAACGGAAGCTAGCGGCTACCTCGCTAGCAGTAAACGGAAGCTAGCGGCTACCTCGCTAGCAGTAAACGGAAGCTAGCGGCTACCTCGCGAGCAGTAAACGGAAGCTAGCGGCTACCTCGCTAGCAGTAAACGGAAGCTAGCGGCTACCTCGCGAGCAGTAAACGGAAGCTAGCGGCTAACTCGCTAGCAGTAAACGGAAGCTAGCGGCTACCTCGCGAGCAGTAAACGGAAGCTAGAAGCTACCTCGCTAGCAGTAAACGGAAGCTAGCGGCTACCTCGCGAGCAGTAAACGGAAGCTAGCGGCTACCTCGCGAGCAGTAAACGGAAGCTAGCGGCTACCTCGCGAGCAGTAAACGGAAGCTAGCGGCTACCTCGCTAGCAGTAAACGGAAACTAGCGGCTACCTCGCGAGCAGTAAACGGAAGCTAGCGGCTACCTCGCGAGCAGTAATCGGAAGCTAGCGGCTACCTCGCTAGCAGTAAACGGAAGCTAGCGGCTACCTCGCGAGCAGTAAACGGAAGCTAGCGGCTACCTCGCTAGCAGTAAACGGAAGCTAGCGGCTACCTCGCGAGCAGTAAACGGAAGCTAGCGGCTACCTCGCGAGCAATAAACGGAAGCTAGCGGCTACCTTGCTAGCAGTAAACGGAAGCTAGCGGCTACCTCGCGAGCAGTAAACGGAAGCTAGCGGCTACCTCGCGAGCAGTAAACGGAAGCTAGCGGCTACCTCGCTAGCAGTAAACGGAAGCTAGCGGCTACCTCGCGAGCAGTAAACGGAAGCTAGCGGCTACCTCGCGAGCAGTAAACGGAAGCTAGCGGCTACCTCGCGAGCAGTAAACGGAAGCTAGCGGCTACCTCGCGAGCAGTAAACGGAAGCTAGCGGCTACCTCGCGAGCAGTAAACGGAAGCTAGCGGCTACCTCGCTAGCAGTAAACGGAAGCTAGCGGCTACCTCGCGAGCAGTAAACGGAAGCTAGCGGCTACCTCGCGAGCAGTAAACGGAAACTAGCGGCTACCTCGCTAGCAGTAAACGGAAGCTAGCGGCTACCTCGCGAGCAGTAAACGGAAGCTAGCGGCTACCTCGCTAGCAGTAAACGGAAGCTAGCGGCTACCTCGCGAGCAGTAAACGGAAGCTAGCGGCTACCTCGCGAGCAGTAAACGGAAGCTAGCGGCTACCTCGCTAGCAGTAAACGGAAGCTAGCGGCTACCTCGCGAGCAGTAAACGGAAGCTAGCGGCTACCTCGCGAGCAGTAAACGGAAGCTAGCGGCTACCTCGCGAGCAGTAAACGGAAGCTAGCGGCTACCTCGCTAGCAGTAAACGGAAGCTAGCGGCTACCTCGCGAGCAGTAATCGGAAGCTAGCGGCTACCTCGCTAGCAGTAAACGGAAGCTAGCGGCTACCTCGCGAGCAGTAAACGGAAGCTAGCGGCTACCTCGCTAGCAGTAAACGGAAGCTAGCGGCTACCTCGCGAGCAGTAAACGGAAGCTAGCGGCTACCTCGCGAGCAGTAAACGGAAGCTAGCGGCTACCTCGCTCGCAGTAAACGGAAGCTAGCGGCTACCTCGCTAGCAGTAAACGGAAGCTAGCGGCTACCTCGCTAGCAGTAAACGGAAGCTAGCGGCTACCTCGCTAGCAGTAAACGGAAGCTAGCGGCTACCTCGCGAGCAGTAAACGGAAGCTAGCGGCTACCTCGCGAGCAGTAAACGGAAGCTAGCGGCTACCTCGCGAGCAGTAAACGGAAGCTAGCGGCTACCTCGCGAGCAGTAAACGGAAGCTAGCGGCTACCTCGCGAGCAGTAAACGGAAGCTAGCGGCTACCTCGCGAGCAGTAAACGGAAGCTAGCGGCTACCTCGCGAGCAGTAAACGGAAGCTAGCGGCTACCTCGCGAGCAGTAAACGGAAGCTAGCGGCTACCTCGCTAGCAGTAAACGGAAGCTAGCGGCTACCTCGCGAGCAGTAAACGGAAGCTAGCGGCTACCTCGCTAGCAGTAAACGGAAGCTAGCGGCTACCTCGCTAGCAGTAAACGGAAGCTAGCGGCTACCTCGCGAGCAGTAAACGGAAGCTAGCGGCTACCTCGCTAGCAGTAAACGGAAGCCAGCGGCTACCTCGCGAGCAGTAAACGGAAGCCAGCGGCTACCTCGCGAGCAGTAAACGGAAGCCAGCGGCTACCTCGCTAGCAGTAAACGGAAGCCAGCGGCTACCTCGCTAGCAGTAAACGGAAGCTAGCGGCTACCTCGCGAGCAGTAAACGGAAGCTAGCGGCTACCTCGCTAGCAGTAAACGGAAGCTAGCGGCTACCTCGCTAGCAGTAAACGGAAGCTAGCGGCTACCTCGCGAGCAGTAAACGGAAGCTAGCGGCTACCTCGCTAGCAGTAAACGGAAGCCAGCGGCTACCTCGCGAGCAGTAAACGGAAGCCAGCGGCTACCTCGCGAGCAGTAAACGGAAGCCAGCGGCTACCTCGCTAGCAGTAAACGGAAGCCAGCGGCTACCTCGCTAGCAGTAAACGGAAGCCAGCGGCTACCTCGCTAGCAGTAAACGGAAGCTAGCGGCTAGCTCGCTAGCAGTAAACGGAAGCTAGCGGCTACCTCGCTAGCAGTAAACGGAAGCTAGCGGCTACCTCGCGAGCAGTAAACGGAAGCTAGCGGCTACCTCGCTAGCAGTAAACGGAAGCTAGCGGCTACCTCGCGAGCAGTAAACGGAAGCTAGCGGCTACCTCGCTAGCAGTAAACGGAAGCTAGCGGCTTCCTCGCTAGCAGTAAACGGAAGCTAGCGGCTACCTCGCGAGCAGTAAACGGAAGCTAGCGGCTACCTCGCGAGCAGTAAACGGAAGCTAGCGGCTACCTCGCGAGCAGTAAACGGAAGCTAGCGGCTACCTCGCGAGCAGTAAACGGAAGCTAGCGGCTACCTCGCGAGCAGTAAACGGAAGCTAGCGGCTACCTCGCGAGCAGTAAACGGAAGCTAGCGGCTACCTCGCGAGCAGTAAACGGAAGCTAGCGGCTACCTCGCTAGCAGTAAACGGAAGCTAGCGGCTACCTCGCGAGCAGTAAACGGAAGCTAGCAGCTACCCCGCGAGCAGTAAACGGAAGCTAGCAGCTACCTCGCTAGCAGTAAACGGAAGCTAGCGGCTACCTCGCTAGCAGTAAACGGAAGCTAGCGGCTACCTCGCGAGCAGTAAACGGAAGCTAGCGGCTACCTCGCGAGCAGTAAACGGAAGCTAGCGGCTAACTCGCTAGCAGTAAACGGAAGCTAGCGGCTACCTCGCTAGCAGTAAACGGAAGCTAGCGGCTACCTCGCGAGCAGTAAACGGAAGCTAGCGGCTACCTCGCGAGCAGTAAACGGAAGCTAGCGGCTAACTCGCTAGCAGTAAATGGAAGCTAGCGGCTACCTCGCGAGCAGTAAACGGAAGCTAGCGGCTACCTCGCGAGCAGTAAACGGAAGCTAGCAGCTACCTCGCGAGCAGTAAACGGAAGCTAGTAGCTACCTCGCGAGCAGTAAACGGAAGCTAGCAAATGGGAGCTGGATGTGGGAGGAGCTGTGTCCTGTTGGACCTGGTTTCCTTGGTCCAATGAGCCTAGGGATTGGTTAGGAGGGGTATTATTCTTTTGTATGTACCCAACATGTGTATTTGGGTGAGCTGTGGTTGAGGGGAGGGGTGGGGGAAGGGTTAGTTCTCAGATGGTGACTATGAGCTTTTTAAAATTTCACTTTGTGAGTGGGTTTGATGGCCATCTTGGGTGGGCCTTGGGCCTAAACTCTCTGGGCAGGCGCTGGATAATCCCTCTTGCTGGAACTGGCTGACTCCGGTTTGAGGGACGGGGCTGTGGGTGGACCCCGATTCAGTTGGTCATCTGGAATATAAGGGGATTGTGTGGCACAGTAAAAAGGTCGCAGTATTTGCTCACCTAAAGATTGTGGTGTTTTTGCAGGAGACGCATCTGCGGGTAAAGGATCAGACCAGACTGCAGAAAGGGGTGGGTGAGCCAGGTGTTTCATTTGGGCTTGGACGGCAGGGCCTGGGGGCGGTGGTAATTTGGATGAACAAACGGGTTCTTTATTCAGCTGACAGGGTTGCGGCAGACCCGTATGGCATGCACGTGATGGTTACTGGGACCTTGGCAGGCACATTGGTGGCATTGGTCAATGTATATGCCCCAAATTGGGACAATACAGCATTGGTTAGGAGGCTGTTGGCTTCCATTCCAGATTTGGATACACCAACTGATTTTTGGAGATGATTTGAACTGTGTACTTGATCCAAAGTTGGAGTGTTCTAGGCCTAAGTTTCTGGCTCCTTCAGGGTGTGAAGGCGCTGTTAGTGTTTATGGAGCAGTTGGGGGGCAGATCTGTTTCAGTTTATGCATACGGTGGGGGGGAATTCTCGTTCTTCTTGCCAGTCCACAAGGGTTATTTTAGTATCAACTTTTTTCTGGAGGTTAGATCTGTTCTTCCTTGTGTGAAGGTGGCTGAATACTCGGCCATTGTCATTTCAGATCATGCTCCACATCTGCTGGGCTTGGTTTTGGAGTCGGGTCCTGCTCAGCACCCACTCTGGAGGTTGGATGTAGGGCTACTAGCGGATAGAAGGTTTTGTGGGCCTATGTCTAAGCCTATTGAGGAGTATGTTGGGTTAAAGAAGAACGGGTCAATCTCGTCTTCCACGCTCTGGGGAGCCTTGAAGGTGGTTATTAGAGGAGAGATAATATATTATGCTCATATAGGCAGGGAAGTAAGGGTGGAGCGGCAGAGGTTGGTGGATGCTATCCTGGAGGTGGGCTGCAGGTGTTCATGTGACCCTACCGCGGAGTTCCTGGCGAGCAGGACGAAACTGCAGACATGGTTTAATCTGTTGTCCACGGGCAAGGCAGTGAGCCAGCCGTCCGTTAGGCCCTGAGGAGATTTTGATAGGTATTGGGCGTATGCAGACAGGCAAAGCTCCCGGGCCTGATGGGTTTCCTGTTGAATTGTACAAGAAGTTTGTGGATCAATTGATCCCGTTGTTGGTAGACATGCTTCATGATTCCTTGCCCTGGGAGTCTTTGCCGGCTATACTTTCGCAAGTTTCTATTTCTCTTCTGTTGAAGAAGGATAAGGACCCCCAGATTACGGGTCATACCGGCCTATCTCGTGTTTGAATGTTGATGCCAAGATACTGGCTAAGGTGTTGATGTTGAGGCTGGAGCCCCATCTCCCTGGGGTGATTGTGGAAGATCAGACAGGCTTTGTTAAGGTACAGCGTTTGTCAGCTAATATTCGGCGGTTGTTCTCTCCCCTTCCCCTGGGCCCACGTTGGAGGTGATTGTGTCTTTGGATGCCGAGAAAGTATTTGATACGGTGTAGTGGGGGTACCTTTGTGAAGTCATGGAGAAGTTCAGTATCAGGGCAAAGTTTATTTCATGGTTACGGTTATTGTATAGGGCCCCCACGGCTACTGCTCGTACCAGTGCCTTGAGCTTGAATAGGGGGACAAGACAGGGGTGTCCGATGTCCCTTTTCCTATTTAGCAATTGAACCCTTAGCCATTGGTTTGAGAGCTTCAGATAGGTAGAGGGGGATAAATGGCAGGGGGAAGGGGTGGTGGAGGAGCACAGGGTTACCTGATATGCTCACGATCTGCTGCTGTAAGTTACCGATCCAGTCCGCACAATGGGCCAAATAAAGAAGCTACTGAGGAGCTTTGGCTCCTGTTCGGGGTACAAGTTGAATCTGAAAAGGAGTGCGTACTTTCAGATTGTTCCCCTGGGGATGGTAGTCAACTCTGGGGTGCTGCCTTTTCGGCTTGCTAGGTCTAACTCCCGGGATCTGGGTGTCCGGGGGGGCCCACGATTGGGCCCAACTCCATAAATTGAACTATGCGAGTCTGATGAGGAAGGTTAGGTTCGACTGGCAAAACTTGGACAACCTTCCCCTGCCCCTGATGGGCAGGGTCCAGTCTATTAAAATCAATATTCTCCTAAGAATTGTGTTTCAGTGTCTTCCTGCTTTTCTCCCTCAATCTTTTTGTTGTTGAAGTTAGTAGGTTGATATAATCCTTTATAGGACCCTGAGGATCCACAGGATAGTTCTTCAAGGAGTCAAACAGTCGGGGAGGGGGACCTCGCTTTGCCCAATTTGTTCCTTTATTATTGGGCAGTCAATGATGAGAAGGTGCTGGATGGTGAACTGATCCGGGTTCCATATGGGGTCAGGTGGAGACGAGGTTGTGTCGGGGATCTAGTTTGGGGGCTCTGGTGATGGCCTTGCTTCCTCTGGCAAGGTATTCTTTAAACTCAGCGGTGTGTCCACTTAGGGAGCACTTTAAGCTTGGTTATATATCGAGGGTGGTCTCTATTTCTGCTCATCACTTATTTGAGCCAACAAGACAGGAAGCTACATTTGAGGTGTGGGGAGGGATAGGGATTGAGAGATTTGGGGGATTTGCTTGTGGAGGGACGTTTTGGCAGCTTGGAGGAACTGCCGGTGAAGATTGGACTTTCAGGGTTGAACTCGTTCAGGTACATGCAGACTCGGAATTTTGTGCGAGGGGCTTTCCCGAATTTTCCCGTGACACCGCCGCCGTCTCTGATGAAGAGGATCCTTTCTCTAGCAGGGTCGGGGAGGATAGCACGTCTGGCATCTGTGGGCAGATCCTGTCAGAGGAGTGGGTTCTGGTGGATGAGGTGAAAGTGAAGTGGGAGGGGGAGTTGGGACCTGTAGTGGATGATCTATAGGGAACGATCTACCAGCCACGCTGCACCCGGAAATCAGCGCGGCGCTCCCAGGATCTACTCGGCTCGCCACGCCTTGCGAACTGTGAAGCCCCCCCATTGTGGGCGGGATCACTTTTGACAAATCTGCATATTCGAGCGAGATAGCTTGTCTCGCTGTAAAATGCAGTTCTCTGAGGTAATCAAGGCGTTGAGATTCATCTCTTTCACCTTGAAGTCCTGTGGCGAGCGCCATTCACTCCTGGTCCCCACAAACAGGGACCAGATGGAATGCACTCATGGGGGTTTACCCGTGAATCAGAGGCCCCCGGGTGCTAGCCCTCTGGGCAGGGTGGCACCCTGGCACTGCTGGTGCCAGCCTGGCACCCTGGCAGTGCTACCTGGGTGCCATTTAAAAATGGCGTCCCAATCTCTCCCTACACAGAACTAAGAGTGGCCTAACCCGCGCATTCCCTGCTGAGGCCTCGAATCTCACCGGTTTCCAGTTAGATAGCGTTGTGATTCTCGGCGCTGCGAACTTGCTCCCGGGCATAGTTCCCATTTGGTTTGATCTTGGCCGAAGTGTGGAGTGAGGTGCTTCGTACAGTGAACTCTACATTTTCACGTACGTGGCTCAGCCTGTTCCAGTTGAAGGTCGTGCATTGGGCTTATCTGACCAAGGGGACGATGAGCAGCTTCGTTCCGGTGATAGAGGACAGGAGCGAGCGGTGCGTTGGGGTCCGGCCAACTACACGCACATGTTCTGGTCGTGTCCGAGATTGGTAAGCTCCTGCGTCTCCTTCTTTAGCAGCGTGTCAGTCATTCTGAATATTGACCACCTTGTCCTTTGGTGGCCATTTTTGAGGTGTCGGACTGGCTGGGGGAGAAGGCAGATGTCCTCGCCTTTGATTGCCCGGAGGCGGGTTCTGCTAGGCTGGGCTGCAGATCTCTTCACGTGCCCAGCACCTCGGTATGGTTGGGTGACCTAATGGATTTCTTGTACCCGGAGAAAGTCCAGTACACCATCAAGGTTGGTTGAGAGGTTCTACCCGAGGTGGCAGCCATTCATTGTCTACTTTAAGTAATTAGTCACCATCAATTTTTAAGGGGAAAGTTTAGTTTTGGGTGGAGGTAGGTTTTATCTTTCCTTTCTTTTGTGGATGAGGTCCATACGGTTGGTTGTGTTTTTGTTACGTTGTTCTGTGTTACATCCGCTGTTTGTGATATTGGCTTTGTTATAAAATTTATTGTCAATGAAAACCTTTAATAAAAATATATATTTTTTAAAAAGTTATATGGCTAGTCCAGTTCCGATTCCAGTCAATGGTAACACCCAGCATGTTGATATTAGGCGTTCAGTGATTATAATAAGTTCTGTATAAAAGACAGACACAAAGCGCGCTCAGTAAGCTTTGCGCAGGTGAAGGAGACATATCCTGAGTGAGTGAAACACAGCCAGAGTGGGAATTGGAACTTGGTAATTTGGGCAGTGTGGTAATTCGGCGCGGAGTGGGAGGAGGTGGTACAATATGTACATATTGGTACTAATGACATAGACGGGAAGGGGGATGAGGTCCTGCAGCAGGAGTGCAGGGAGCTAGGCAGAAAGTTAAAAGACAGGACCTCAAGGGTTGTAATCTCGGGATTACTCCCTGCGCATCGTGCCAGTGAGGCTAGAAATAGGAAGATCGAGCAGCTAAACACATGGCTAAACAGCTGGTGTAAGAGCGAGGGTTTCAGTTATCTGGACCACTGGAAGCTCTTCTGGGGCAAGTGTGACCTGTATAAGAAGGACGGGTTGCATCTAAACTGGAGAGGCATAAATATCCTGGCCGCGAGGTTTGCTAGTGTCACACGGGAGAGTTTAAACTAGTATGACGGGGGTGGGTCATAGGTCAGAAGGTGAAAAAATTGAGGGAGAACTAGGAAATAGGGCCACTATGGCTCTGAGGAAGAGCAGACAGGGAGATGTTGCTGAAAACAGCAGGACTGGTGGCCTGAGGTACATATGTTTTAATGCAAGAAGTATAACAGGTAAGGCAGGTGAACTTAGAGCTTGGATTAATACTTGGAACTATGGTGTCCTGGTTGAGGGAAGGACAGGATTGGCAGCTAAACATTCCAGGATTTAGATGTTTCGGGTGGGATAGAGGGGGATGTAAAAGGGGTGGAGGCATTACGCTACTGGTTAGGGAGAATATCACAGCTGTACTGCGGGAGGACACCTCAGAGGGCAGCGAGGCTATATGGGTAGAGATCAGGAATAAGAAGGGTGCAGTCACAATGTTGGGGATTTACTACAGGCCTCCCAACAGCCAGCGGGCGACAGGAGCAGGTAGGTAGACAGATTTTGGAAAGGAGTAAAAGAAACAGGGTTGTTGTGATGGGAGACTTTAACTTCCCCAATATTGACTGGGACTCACTTAGTGCTGGGGGCTTGGACGGGGCAGAGTTTGTAAGGAGCATCCAGGAGGGCTCCTTAAAACAATATGCAGATAGTCCAACTAGGGGAGGGGCTGTACTGGATCTGGTATTGGGGAATGAGCCCGGCCAGGCAGTAGAGGTTTCAGTAGGGGAGCATTTCGGGAACAGTGACCATAATTCAGTAAGTTTTAAAGTGCTGGTGGACAAGGATGAGAGTGGACCTAGGATGAATGTGCTAAATTGGGGGAAGGCTAATTATAACAATATTAGGCGGGAACTGAAGAACTTAGATTGGGGGCGGATGTTTGAGGTTAAATCAACATCTGACATGTGGGAGGCTTTCAATTGTCAGTTGAAAGGAATTCAGGACCGGCATGTTCCTGTAGGGAAAAAGGATAAATATGGCAAATTTCAGGAACCTTAGACAACGAGAGATATTGAAGACCTCGTCAAAAAGAAAAAGGAGGCATTTGTCAGGGCTAGAAGGCTGTGTGGAATATAAGGAAAGTAGAGAGGAACTTAAGCAAGGAGTCAGGAGGGCTAAAAGGGGTCACGAAAAGTCATTGGCAAATAGAGTTAAGGAAAATCCCAAGGCTTTTTACACAGACATAAAAAACAAGAGGGTAGCCAGGGAAAGAGTTGGCCCACTGAAGGACAGTGAAGGGAATCTATGTGCGGAGCCAGAGGAAATGGGCGAGGTACTAAATGAATACTTTGTATCAGTGTTCACCAAAGAGAAGGAATTGGTGGATGTTGAGTTTGGAGAAGGGTGTGTAGATAGCCTGGGTCACATTGAGATCCAAAAAGACGAGGTGTTGGGTGTCTTGAAAAACATTAAGGTAGATAAGTCCCCAGGGCCTGATGGGATCTATCCCAGAATACTGAAGGGGGCAAGTGAGGAAATTGCTGAGGCCTTGACAGAAATCTTTGGATCCTCACTGTCTTCAGGGGATGTCCCGGAGGACTGGAGACTAGCCAATGTTGTTCCTTTGTTTAAGAAGGGTAGCAAGGATAATCCCGGGAACTACAGGCCTTAAGTCAGTGGTAGGGAAATTACTGGAGAGAATTCTTCGAGACAGGATCTACTCCCATTTGGAAGCAAGTGGTCGTATTAGCGAGAGGCAGCACGGTTTTGTGAAGGGGAGTAGCAATGGAAAGGTGCTTTTCTGATTGGAGGGCTGTGACTAGTGGTGTTCCGCAGGGATCAGTGCTGGGCCCTTTGCTGTTCGTAGTATATATAAATGATTTGGAGGAAAATGTAACTTGTATGATTAGTAAGTTTGCAGACGACACAAAGGTTGGTGGAATTGCGTATAGCGATGAGGACTGTCAGAGGATACAGCAGGATTTAGATCATTTGGAGACTTGGGCAGAGAGATGGCAGATGGAGTTTAATCCGGACAAATGTGAGGTAATGCATTTTGGAAGGTCTAATGCAGGTAGGGAATATACAGTGAATGGTAGAACCCTCAAGAGTATTGACAGTGAGAAAGATCTTGTTGTACAGGTCCACGGGTCACTGAAAGGGGCAACACAGGTGGAGAAGGTAGTCAAGAAGGCATACGGCATGCTTGCCTTCATTGGCCGGGGCATTGAGTATAAGAATTGGCAAGTCATGTTGCAGCTGTATAGAACCTTAGTTAGGAGTATAGTGTTCAATTCTGGTCGCCACACTACCAGAAGTATGTGGAGGCTTTAGAGAGGGTGCAGAAGAGATTTACCAGGATGTTGCCTGGTATGGAGGGCATTAGCTGTGAGGAGCGATTGAATAAATTTGGTTTGTTCTCACTGGAACGACGAAGGTTGAGGGGCGACCTGATAGAGGTCTACACAATTATGAGGGGCATAGACAGAGTGGATAGTCAGAGGCTATTCCCCAGGGTAGAGGGGTCAACTACTAGTGGGCATAGGTTTAAGGTGCGAGGGGCAAGGTTTAGAGGAGATGTACGAGGCAAGTTTTTTACGCAGAGGGTAGTGGGTGCGTGGAACTCGCTGCCGGAGGAGTTAGTGGAAGCAGGGACGATAGTGACATTTAAGGGGCATCTTGACAAATACATGAATAGGATGGGAATAGAGGGATACGGACCCAGGAAGTGTAGAAGATTGTAGTTTAGTCGGGCAGCATGGTCGGCACGGGCTTGGAGGGCCGAAGGGCCTGTTCCTGTGCTGTACATTTCTTTGTTCTTTGTTGCATTTCATGGGGCGATGTTTAGATTCCTTCTCAGTGGAGGTGGTCATTGCCTGGCACTTGTATGGCACGAATGTTACTTTCCACTTGTCCACCGAAGCCAGGATATTGTGCAAGTCTTGAATCAGAACATGCACTGCTTCAGTATCTGAGGAATTATCAGCAAACATTCCCACTTCTAACCTTGCGATGGAAGGGAGGTCATTGATGAAGCAGCTGAAGATGGTTGGGCCAAGGACACTACCCTGAGGAACTCCTGCAGTGATGGCCTGGAGCGGAGAGGGTTGACCTCCAACACCTTTGTGCCGGGTATGTCTCCAAGCAGCGGAGAGCTTCCCCCTGATTCTCATTGACTCCAGTTTAGTTAGGGCTCCTTGATATCATACTCGATCAAAAGCTGCCTTGATATTGAGGGCAGCCACTCTCACCTCAGTGATTGTCTCGTGATGAAACATGAATGATGTAAATCTCCATAGATTAAAAACTGAACTAATGGAAATATCCACACACGGGTTCACTTCACCAATTAAACTGGAACACCTGCCTTAGCCCACTTCTTTCAGCCCCTGATATGACTAACTGCAATAATGAATTGTAGGTGCCAAGGCCCCACATCAGAAACCATTAGTTTCTGGTATGCCAGGAAGATGAGCAGTGTCTCTCCCGGCCCCATAAATAAATCCGCGAACTCCCCTGTGCTGGCCTACTCTTACTCTGATGGGGCTTACTCTCCGGGAGCTCTTGTGCTCAGGATCATTCCCACAGGCCCTTACTGCTGGCTGACCTCATGTCACTTCATTTTAATGGTCAGTGGTTCACAAATCAGAAGCTCCATTTTAGATTTATTTATTTCGTGAATATAAGGTCCCAAAGCCAAGCGGTTTCTTCCATCCCGCTGTGTTGAGTGCGGATAGGCCCGCACTGAGTCTGTGGATCGGACGCTCTTCTATGATATGGTGCATATCTCCCACAGGCACATGTGGGGCATTAGTATCAGCCCCCTCTGTAGAGGTTGGCCAGGCACGGGCTGAGGCCAGGCCGCAACCATTAAGGGTGGACTACTCCTTCCTGGGACGGTTGGAACCAGGCAGCTGTTAGGTTGGGTTTGAGACCAGGCATTTGCTTGTCATGTCTGATGATTCCTGTTCATATGTCCAGATGGAATGCATTGTAGTCCTGTGTGGAAAGGTGTTTTCAGATTGGCCTTCTTGACGGGAGTCGTACCTTGGGTGGGCTGAATAGAGAACAATAATAATTTTTTTCAAATATAAATTTAGAGTACCCAATTCATTTTTTTTCCCAATTAAGGAGCAATTTAGCGTGGCCAGTCCACCTACCCTGCACATCTTTGGGTTGTGGGGGCAAAACCCACGCAGACACGGGGAGAATGTGCAAACTCCACACGGACAGTGACCCAGAGCCGGGATCGAACCTGGGACCTCGGCGCCGTGAGGCTGCAATGCTGACCACTGCGCCACCGTGCTGCACCTAGATAATAATAATCTTTTATTGTCACAAGTAGGCTTACATTAACACTGCAATGAGGTTACTGCGAAAATCCCCGAGTCGCCACATTCCGGCGCCTGTTCGGGTACACTGAGGGAGAATTCAGAATGTCCAATTCACCTAACAGTACGTCTTTCGGGACTTGTGGGAGGAAACCGGAGCACCCGGAGGAAACCGCCACAAAGGAAGAACGTGCAGACTCTGCACAGACAGTGACTCAAGCCGGGATTCGAACCTGGAACCCTGGCGCTGTGAAGCAACAGCGCTAACCACTGTGCTAGCCTTACACCCATTATCAGCTCAGCATGAATTGGCAGCTGGGGGCCTTTGCAAACTTTTCCTATCATGTGTGTAAGTGTGTGCAGTGGGTGTGTGTAGTGTGTGTGTGTGAGTGTGTCTGTGTGAGTGTTTGTGTGTGAGTGTGTCTGTAAGTGTGTGTGTGTGAGTGTGTCTGTGTAAGTGTGTGAGTGTGTCTGTGTGAGTGTGTGTAGTGTGTGTGTGTGTGTCTGTAAGTGTTTGTGTGAGTGTGTGTCTGTGTAAGTGTTTGTGAGTGTGTGAGTGTGTCTGTGTCTGTGTGAGTGTGTGTGAGTGTGTCTGTGTGAGTGTGTGTGTGTGTCTGTGTGTGTTTGTGTGAGTGTGTCTGAGTGTTTGTGTGAGTGTGTGTGTGAGTGTGTCTGTGTAAGTGTTTGTGTGAGTGTGTGTGTGTTTGTGTGTGTGTGTGTCTGTGTAAGTGTTTGTGTGAGTGTGTCTGTGTAAGTGTTTGTGTGAGTGTGTGTGTGAGTGTGTCTGTAAGTTTGTGTGAGTGTGTGTGAGTGTGTGTCTGTGTAAGTGTTTGTGTGAGTGTCTGTGTGAGTGTCTGTGTGAGTGTGTGAGTGTGTCTGTGTAAGTGTTTGTGTGAGTGTGTGTGTGAGTGTGTGTCTGTGTGAGTGTTTGTAGTGTGTGTGCGTGTCTGTGTAAGTGTGTGTGTAGTCTGTGTGAGTGTGTGTCTGAGTGTTTGTGTGAGTGTGTCTGTGAGTGTGTGTGTCTGAGTGTGTCTGTGTAAGTTTGTGTGAGTGTGTGAGTGTGTGTCTGTGAGTGTGTGTGTGAGTGTGTCTGTGAGTGTGTCTGTGTGAGTGTGTGTAGTGTGTGTTTGTGTGAGTGTGTGTAGTGAGTGTGTCTGTGTGAGTGTGTGTGTGTGTGTGAGTGTGTCTGAGTGTTTGTGTGTGTGAGTGTGTCTGTAAGTGTTTGTGTGAGTGTGTGTGTGTGTGTCTGAGTGTTGTGTGAGTGTGTCTGTGAGTGTGTGTGTGAGTGTGTCTGTGTAAGTGTTTGTGTGAGTGTTTGTGTGTGTGTGTTTGTGTGTGAGTGTTTGTGTGAGTGTGTTGCGTGTGTGTGAGTGTGTCTGTGTAAGTGTTTGTGTGAGTGTGTGTGTGAGTGTGTCTGTGTGAGTGTGTGTGTGTGTGTCTGAGTGAGTGTGTCTGAGTGAGTGTGTCTGTGTGAGTGTGTCTGTGTAAGTGTTTGTGTGTTGATCAGCCACAGCGCAACCCCCAGTGTGTGCACTTTGATTGGTTTGATGTGTTCTTACCTGGGAGTTAAAATCGAGCCCTCTGCGTCTATCAACAGCCACGAATAGACAAGGTAGCTATCATTGAAGAGCGAGTTTTAACCCAAATATCATTTTATGTCATGGCTTTTTAAATAAACATCTTTTGCAGGTTGGTCCATCGAATCGGTGGCTCTCCTGGCTGTTTCAGTTGTTTTCATGTTAACACCAATGATAATGTTTGTTGGAAAAAGGATTGGTTCATGCAAACGGTTTTGGGCAAATAACTGTAAGTAAGAAGCTTACGTTTTGTGTACGTGACCGTAGTATGTTATTTATATATTATCCCATTTCCACTTTTAAATAATAAATTATTTAAAATGACTGTCACATCTTGTAACCTTTGGCTTTTTGACCTAAGATTGTCTTCAGTTTTGCTGAAGTGTCCAAATGAAGTAACAAATGTGTAATGCTGCAATGTATTTTGTGCAGGGTAACTTTACTCACTATTGCATTCTTTTAATTCTGTTGTGGAGGTCTTGTGGCTCAGTCGGCAGAGCCCCTGCCTTTGTGCCAGAAGCTCCCACTCCCGAGCCTTCTGGAGCTCCTCCCACCATCCGACCTGTTGGCCGGGAACACAGCCCGATCTGCTCCAAAGGCCCGCTGCCATTTTACGCTGCAGTGAGGTGGGACTTCCCAGCCTGGACAACAGCTTACCCATCCATCCAAGCACAGTGCTCCAGTGCCGGAAGAAGCACTGCAGCTACATGCCTGGGACTAAGTGTTGGGACATGCAGGCTGGCTAAGTGCCAGGGGTCCTGGTTGTTATATGTACAGTTCTATCGTGGTGAAATGTTATAACCTTGTGCAAGCACCGTTGCTAAATTTCACAAGGTAATGCTATTGCGTGATCAGTCTATTAGACTGTGACTACATCCTCAGCTCTATTTTTGACTGTTTTGTTCTGATTCTTGTGTTCTGATTTCTACCTTTTAAAAAAAACACATTTCCAATGAAGGGGCAATTTAGCGTGTCCAGTCCACCGACCCCGCACATCTTTGGGTTGTGGGGGTGAGACCCACGCAGACACAGGGAGAATGTGCAAACTCCACACGGACAGTGACCCGGGGCTGGGATCGAACCCGGGACCTCGGCGCCGTGAGGCAGCAGTGCTAACCACTGCGCCACCGTGCTGCCCTCTGATTTCCACCGTTGATACGATGAAGCAGAAACAGGAGTTAGCACTCAATCCTGTTCTGCCATTCAGCTTTGTACCTCCCCTCCATTGCCCAGACTTAGCTCCGTATTCCTAGACCAAAATGAATGTGTCGCCATGTTGAAAACTCCAATTGCTCAGCATTTTGGAGGGAAAAGTTTGAGATCTCCACCACCCTTTCTGTGAAAGGAATGCTTCCTGATTTCCCTCTTCAATGGCCCAGCCCAGCTTTAGTTTTAGGATTATGCCCCCTTGTTCTGGATTCCCTCACGAGAGGAAATAACTGCTGGCTATCCACCCTATTGAAGCCTTTTAACATTTTAAACACCTTGATTTCTACACTCAAGGAAGTACAAGCCCTTTAAAAATGTATCCTCATGTCGTGACATGTTATATGACCAGCGGGAAGTTGTGATTAATTGCCAGCACCTCATTAATATTCTTGTCTTTGCAGGGTTACCTATTCTGGTTGCCATGTTTGTGCATATAACAATCATCACGACAGTAATTTTGATTATGAAGAAGTATGAGTACAGCGGTGAGTATATTCTGCAATCTCTACCGGTCAGAGCACAAACATCTCCAATTGTTTTTAACCCAGCCATGTGGGTCATGTGCGGGACCAGCGAGAGGTTCTCCATGTTTAAAGCTTTGCATTATTTCCTATGGTCAGAGCTTGCGCATCATGAGGAGGACGGGCCTTCTCGCTAACTGGCCTGGCAGGGATATTAGCCAGGCCTGCCGCATGACTTCAATTGTGTTTGGGGCAATTGAACCGTGTGCTGCTCTGAATACCTTTGCTCACAGAACTATCAGTATGCTGATGCAAGTAATGTCATAATATACACCAGTATATCATGGTGCAGACACACACACTGATCGACACACAGCAAGACCAATCAACACACACAACACCGCAGCCAATCACCAGTTAGTGCACACTCACTATAAAGACAGGGGGCATCAGAGTTCCCGCCCATTCGGGATGCAGCCTCCTACAAGGACAGAGCATACAGTTTACAGCACAGATCCTCACCATGTGCTGAGTGCATAGACTGGTTAGGACAGGCATAGGTCTTTAGTTTAATCTAACATCGTGTTAACCCACAGTGAAAGTATGTTCAACAGTTTCTAACTTAATAAGATAGTGTTGTACTATTTTAAGTGTTGGTGGCCTGTATGTGTTCCACGGATCCAGAGCACCCAACACATCATGGTACCAGGAGTTGAGGGATGTTAGAACTTCTCAGACCTACCTGCGAGTGATCTGCCTTCCACCAGCAGACAGTCATCCTGCGAAATGGACAGCGTCCGCCCGCCGCCGCCGCTCCGCATCACCGGTAACCTAGGGGCCAACTGGAAGATATTCAAACAACGCTTCCAGCTCTACCTGGAAGCCACAGACCGGGAAGATGCCTCGGACACCAGGAAGATCGCTCTCTTCCTATCCATGGCCGGGGAACATGCCATCCACATTTTCAATTCTCTCACCTTTGCTGATGATGAAGATAAATCAAAATTCAAGACGGTCCTCCTCAAGTTTGACACTCACTGCAACATAGAGGTGAATGAAAGTTTCGAGCGCTATGTATTCCAACAGCGTTTGCAGGGTAAGGATGAACCTTTCCAGTCCTTTCTCACCCACCTCCGCATTCTTGCGTAGTCCTTTAATTACGGACCCACCTCCGACTCCAGGATACGCGAGCAGATCGTTTTCGGTGTTCAGTCGGACCCCCTACGCCAGCAGCTCCTCAAGGTACAGCAGCTCACCCTAGCGACCGCCATCGAGACCTGCGTGCTACACGAACACGCCACTAGTCGGTATTCCCACATCCAAGCGGCTGAAACGGCGCGGCAAGGTCCCCACAAGGCAGAACGGGTCCACGCAATCGAGCAACTCCAGGGCCTCAGCCTGGATGAGGGCAGCCATTTTGCGCGTTTTTCGTGGACTCCCGCGCTTGTGCGCACCGAACGAGGGGACGGCGACGTCGACGAACGTACTGCGCAGGTGCGCACCACATACGGCCGCACCGCACATGCGCGGTGGCGCAGCGAACGTACTGACGCTACAACGTGCGGCAACTGTGGCTCCGCCCACTTAAAGTGGCAATACCCTGCCAAATCCCAACAATGCCTGAGATGTGGCAAACTTGGCCACTATGCTGCTTTATGCAGATCAGCTCGGCTTGCCAATTCGTATCGCTCCGGCCAGCCTCGCAGGGATGTCCGGGCCATTCAACCCATGGTCACCGAGTCCGATGCGGACCTATTACTCGATATTGACACCGAGGACCCGAAGGCACCTTTTCAAATCGGTATTGTTACAAAAAACAGGGTGTCCCCGAAGCAAAGAATTCAGCTTCTATCGGTATACAGCATCGATCCAGACGATGAGTGGTGTGCCACCCTTACGGTCAACCAGAATTCGTCGCCCACCTCAGAGACTTAATTTATGAACTTTGCGGACTTATGGACTCTCTGAATTGTTTCGTTGCTTTGTTTGATCGTTTCCCTGGTTTGTATATCGTGTTGATCTCGTTATTCTTGTTGCATACTGCTTCTCTGCACCAGGCACCTTCCCATGTAAATTGCTTAGTTCTCATGTACGTAGTCCTGTAAATATGTCTTCGCACCCCACACGTAGTTAGGGACATTCTCACCATACATTATTTATTGCCACACACATACATTCTTTTATAAAAGGGGGGGATGTCATAATATACACCAGTATATCATGGTGCAGATACACACACACTGATGGACACACAGCGGGATCAATCAACACACACAACACCGCAGCCAATCACCAGTTAGTGCACACTCACTATAAAGACAGGGGGCATCAGAGTTCACGCACATTCGGGATGCAGCCTCCTACAAGGACAGAGCTTACAGCTTACAGCACAGATCCTCACCATGTGCTGAGTGCATAGACTGGTTAGGACAGGCATAGGTCTTTAGTTTAATCTAACATCGTGTTAACCCACGGTGAAAGTATGTTCAACAGTTTCTAACTTAATAAAATAGCAAATTAAGTGTTGGTGGCCTGTATGTGTTGCACGGATCCAGAGCACCCAACACATCAAGTAATGCAGGGTAAAATTGTCACTGTGGTGATTTATTGCCCAAGGTACACTGAAATACTTCATCAGGAGGTCCGTGTTACCTGTCCAGGGATTGAACAGCCTTTTAAAATCAGCACTTTAAAATTAAGTCAAAACTTTAAAATCAGTACCACTGCCTAATCATTAACAGCTTGAGTCTTTACATTAGTTGGGGGATTTTTCAGTACTGCGGGAAGGCTGCATTCAAATTTCCTGGCCTAACTGAAGCATCTACCTGATACCTTCGTCGATATGTAGAAAAACCTGGACAACATTCCGGCTTCGGCTAATAAGTGCCAGACAATGACTATTGTGGTGTTGGGTGCTCTGGTGCACAGATGAGCCAACACAGTTGTATGTGGTACAACTCTATTTTATTTTAACTCTTATAATACAGTTCGTTCTGGATACTCTGCACGTGCTGTCTCCCTGAGTGTGTTTGGTAGCAGATCTGTCCTGGTCCTCCTCTGCAGCTAATACTGACCACCGGGGGTCGTGTCTGTGCTTTTATATCTTTCTGTCATTGGTTGTGGTGTTGTGTGTTCTGATTTGTCTGTTGGTGTGTCTATCATGATGTGTGTGTTTGAATATCATGACATCCCCCCTTTTTACAAAGATATGTGCCTACGTGGTTATAAATATAATTGTGTCGTGAGTGCATCTAAGAGTGTGTGTGTGTGTTGTGTACAGCGTGTGTATATGACGTAACTATTTACATGGGGCGATGTTGGGTGCGTCACACTAACAAGGTTGTACCATAACAAAACTTGGATGCGAGAGAAAAAAAAAACTTGAACATTGGTCCGGTCAGACGATATCTGGAACAATAAACAACAACAGGTTATAATACAGAAGTGTTTGACTTTTTGAACGTATGAACAGCGTTATAAGTCCAGTCTAATGGGTGACCGCCTCAAGAATGGGCTGGTCCTCAAGCCGGTTCAGCTGTGGAGATTTGGGGTCACACTGGTTCACCTTGGACTGTTGGAGGTGATGCTGTTGCCGAAGTCTCTACTTTACCATTTGTTGTACTTCGTGCAGTGCTTGGTTTTTTCATTCGTGCAAATATACCATTCAACATCTTTGTTAGTGGTGCCTTGGCTGTGGTTTGGTTCTGGTGGCGATGGAAGGGGCATGATCCGTGGCATCTCCACGAAGTCATCCTTGGGAACCAGTGGAGGATCCGGCGTGTGCGTACGGTTCAGTTGCGAGCGTGGAAGGCGGCGCAAAGCTCGCTGATTGCGCCTACGCACCAATCCATCCGCCCTGCATGCCAGGAACAAGGTGGAGTCTTTTTTCTTTTTATGTTTGTGGTGGACGGCATCTTGTAGCCGATGGGTCGTTGCCATCGAAGTAGCACCATCACTAATATCATGCAAGGCGATGACTGTGCCATATGTGGAAGTTGGCCGAGACCGTGCACGCTGGTTCCGGCCACCTGCTGTGCCGGAAGGGCGACTCCGCAGAGAAACGTCGAAGCATGTCGCCTTGGAGAGAGAATTGTTGCTCGCATCAACGTCTGGCGATGGCGCGAATTGGTGTGTCCATCTTGGACCGCCGGTGCTGGTTGCCACTGCCGACCCAGTGGGACTGCCACGCGATCCATTCCCTGTCGCCGTGGCATCCGCCGTCACCCTGAGCGTGCCATCACCGAGGCCGCGACACCGCCCGTCCGGAGCAAGGTCTGGCGTGCGCAAATCAGAGTCGGCGCTTGGCTGCTCCCCATCTGGAGTCCGGTCTGCCTTCCGTCGATGCCCCCCGTCCGGAGTCCCAACAGGTTCACTGGAGGCAGCCGAGATTCCCTGAAGCTGCACTTCTGGAGTCGGAACATGCAGGAATGCACCAACCAGTGGAGAGGGTCGAGCCATCGAGGGTGGAAGCGGTGCGCCGCCACCGCAGTCGTCAGTGGTCCCACCGTGATCGTCGAGTGCCTCGGTACGCACTAGGCGAGGTCTGTCACCTTGCACCTTTTGCATGGGAAGTGGGATGCTGTCGTCACTCGTCTCACATCCCGTGGATAGATCCTCATTAGCAGCTTGCTGTTCACTAGGGTTGGATAAATTGTCAGAGTTTTCATCTGGTGGTGCACACCATGTCGGTGGACTGTCATTGTCTTGCCGTTGTCCTTCATTTGGGCTTTTCTTCTTTGGAATTTTAAATCTTCCCCCAGACATTGCAGAACCTTGTTTATTACCCCCAAATTCTCCCATATGTATGGTCTCGAATATAGGATCCAATGTTTCTATCGACATTGTACTATTTTCCAAAGAACATTCCGTTTCACTTTTCTTCTCAGGTACCTCATATGTATCTTTGTCTAATGTACATGCCTTCATGGTCTCTGGGTCTGATTTTGCTGGGACTGGCATGGTCACAGTCTCTCTTTTACTGTTCTCAATTGCCCACATTATACTCCCCATACATAACTGCTTAATCACTGGGGTTAGTGTGGTACAATGGATAATCGGGTCGACCTTATCTGCATCTTCACCATTAGTGGAAAGCACACTTGGTTCACTTGAAACTGCTGTGGGTTTTAAATTCGTTATCTGGCTACTCGATGTCGGTGTCCTCAGGATTCTTGCTCCAATGTTCTGCTCATTTATCAGTGGAGTGTGTATAGATTCAATGCAATTAATGTTCCCCTCAAGGTTTGAAGAGTCATTACTGACTAACTGCTGGTCTCCGAAGTTGGGATTTTGCGGCGTTGTGTTGAAGGGAGACATTTGTCCCTGCTGTAGATATGATTCAGGTTGTGTTATTTCCATTACCTGAGGATCAATGTCTTGTCCATTTTTTCGATCCGTACTAAAACACTGGCAATTCTCAGTCTGCTCCTTGCAAGTTAAACATTCAATAAATTTCTTTAGCAAATCCTCAGCATCCTTCTGTGGCCGTGCAGCATTATTAATCTCTGTTCGGCTATAATGATCCTGAAGGTCAGCGCATAAACCTTTTTTCTTCGGGCTTGGACGAGGCGATTCCTTTGGCTTGTCTTCAGTTGGGCTTGAACAGTCATCAGCGCTGTGCCCTTCATTGTAGCATGAGAGACCTTCATGGTCATGCTGCTGTGTAGTGGAGCACGGTAGGCTGTTATAGCCTTCTTGCTGTTCACGTGAGCATGGCAGACTTGCATCATCTGCCGCTGGTTGGTCAGGAGAGGTTGCTAGACCCTCATGGTCTTGTTCCTGCAAGGACTGCACATTGGAGTCTTGCGTTGCTTCTATCGTGGAGGCTGTCCACGAGCTCTCTGTGGAGGCTTGTGACACTGGAGTCACTTCTTGTTCGTGCAAGGACTGCGCTCTGGAGTCTTGCGTTGCTTCTATCGTGGAGGCTGTCCACGAGCTCTCTGTGGAGGCTTGTGACACTGGAGTCACTTCTTGTTCGTGCAAGGACTGCGCTCTGGAGTCTTGCGTTGCTTCTATCGTGGAGGCTGTCCACGAGCTCTCTGTGGAGGCTTGTGACACTGGAGTCACTTCTTGTCCGTGCAAGGACTGCGCTCTGGAGTCTTGCATTTCTGCAATTGTGGAGTCTGTCCACGAGCTTGCTGTGGAGGCTTGTGACACTGGAGTCACTTCTGGTTCATGCGAGGACTGCGCTCTGGAGTCTTGCATGTCTTCTTTCATAGAGTCGGGAACATTGAGCGGGACGTGGACCACGCTCTGTGTGGCAGCAGGGCGCTCTCCGTGTGCTTGCACCGCTCCCTGTCTGTTAATGTCAGGCTGCAGCATCATCCGGTACTGATAAGTTGGAACGTCATATCTGCTGGATTGAAGATCCTCAAATCCGAAAAATGAATCCGCATCTGCGTCGGATTCAATGTGGGGGCCGCCAATGTGCAACACGAAAGGTTCGTCCGAGTCATAGTCGTATAGGACCACGGAGCTATCATTGGGCTCGCGAGGTCCGGAAACACTGTAAAAATCGTCATCGAAGTATTCAAGGTCGGAATCATCGGCTTGTGCGTAGGTAACTGCTTGTCGGAGGGTTCTTCGGAGGTCAAATTCATCTCCTGGGTCAATTTGCGGCACTGTGCCGCCATTCCAGGTGAGGGAAGGTTGTTTTACAGCTTTAACAGATTTTTGTTTTTTTGATTTGGGACGTTTCCCTTTTAAATTGGATTTGGGACGTTTCCCCTTTAAATTGGTGCAGTCTGGGGCCTCTGACATCCTGACGCTCGGTATGTAGCACGTAGGAAGCGACTGCGCATGCTCAAATCGCTGTTCCTTTACCGATGGCCGTTTTCTTGACTGCGCATGCGCAGCATCTCGCGCATGCGCAAACGAAACTTCCGGTTCTGCACACTGCTCGCGCAACTGTGCTAGCGTGATACCTTTAGCAAGATGGCCGCCGACCTCGACCCAGCCCTCTCTCAGGCCCGGGATTTCGGCCTCTGGGAATTCGGGCTCCGGGATCCCAGCCACGAGGTGAGTACTGCAGCTTTTCTTACCTTTACTTGCCGATTGGATTGCGTTTTCTTCACAGTACTTGGAGAATTTGTCCAGGACTGCCTGGTAATCGTACCTTTGCTGCCTCCTGAAGAACCTGAACCTTGTGAATATTTCTCTTGCCGTTGCACCGGCGATGGTGAGGAGAAATTCAATTTTTTCGCTATCATCCAGGTCTTTGAGTTCAGCTGCCACCAGGAACAATTCGAACCATTGCCGGAATCGCCGCCAGTTTTCGCGGAGATCGCCGTAGCACTGGAGCGGCTGCGGAACCGGGAGCTCTATCATTTTGCCTGGGCACTGCTGGTTGTCTGTGTACACGGAGGTATGCCGGCAGGTATCGATCCACTCCTGTACCATGTGGTGTTGGGTGCTCTGGTGCACAGATGAGCCAACACAGTTGTATGTGGTACAACTCTATTTTATTTTAACTCTTATAATACAGTTCGTTCTGGATACTCTGCACGTGCTGTCTCCCTGAGTGTGTTTGGTAGCAGGTCTGTCCTGGTCCTCCTCTGCAGCTAATACTGACCACCGGGGGTCGTGTCTGTGCTTTTATATCTTTCTGTCATTGGTTGTGGTGTTGTGTGTTCTGATTTGTCTGTTGGTGTGTCTATCATGATGTGTGTGTTTGAATATCATGACAACTATCTCCAAAAGGAGAGGATCCAATATCCACAGATGTGTAGGTTAGGTGGATTGGCCGTGCTAAATTTCCCCCTAGTGACCCAAAAGATGTGTAGGGCAGATAAAGGGGTGAATGGAATAGGGAGGGGGCTTGCGTGAAGTACGTTTTCAGAGGGTCGGTGCAGACTGGATGGGCCAAACGGCCTCCTGCACTGTAGAGATTCTATGATTGTAACCATTGCCCTTTGACATTCAATGGCATTACCATTGCTGAATCCCCACCATCAACATCCTGGAGGTTGTCATTGAGCAGAAACTGAACTGGACTAACTATATAAATACTGCGGCTGCAAGAGCAGGTTGGGGGCTGGGAGGGTCATGGTGATTAACTCACCTCCAGACCTCCCAAAGCCTGTCCATCATCTGCAGGATACGAGCCAGGAGTGTGATGGAGTACTCTGCACATTCCTGGATGCCTGCTGCTCCACCATCCAGGACAAAGCAGCCCCGCTTGATTGCATTCCAACTGCAAACACTCAATCCACGCCACTCATCGAGTCTGGACCGACCCTCTGAAAGAGCACCCTACCCAGGCTCACTCCGCCGCCATATCCCCGTAACCCCACCGAACCTGCACATCTTTGGACAAGGGACAATTTAGCTTGGCCAATCCATCCAACCTGCACATCTTTGGACAAGGGACAATTTAGCTTGGCCAATCCATCTAACCTGCACATCTTTGGCTGATGGAGGAAACCGGGGCACCCGGAGGAAACCCACGCACACACGGAGAGAACATGCAGACAGAGGCTGGTATTGAACCCGAGTCCCTGGAGCTGTGAGGCAGCAGTGCCAACCACTCTGCCACTCCACTGAAACAGAAACTTTGGTTGCAGCTTGACTTTGTGTGTAGTTTTCCAAGCTTGCTATTTCTGTATTGGAAATACAAATTCTGACTGATTTATTTTTATTCTTTAGAGGAAGGATGCGCCTCTGAATGGCCTTTGATACATAAATTATTTGGTGCTGTTGCTTCACCATTTGTATTATGTCTGCTTGTCTACTTCTACAGTAAGTATCTATGCATACCCAGAACTGATTTAAAGTCAAAACTTGAGAAGACTTTAGAAAGTTGATATATTAAAATTAAATCAGGAAATTACTGCTCAACAGAAGATGCCGAAAACAAGTTGATTCTTCCTGTCATCCATTTAATGTTAAAATGGTGCACTAAATTAAGTGACCTGCTCGCTGGCCACAGCTATTGCCACTCTGAAGCCATCCTTACTGACTTCATGGGCATTGAGACCAAACATAATATCACTATTACCCTGCTCGCTAACATCAGATATTTTTTTAAAAAAAATTTAGGGTACCCAATTCATTTCTTTTTTCAATTAAGGGGCAATTTAGCGTGGCCAATCCACCGGCCCTGCACATCTTTGGGTTGTGGGGGTGAAACCCACGCAAACACGGGGAGAATGTGCAAACTCCACACGGACAGTGACCCGGATCCGGGATTGAACCTGGGACTTTGGCGCCGTGAGACAGCAGTGCTAACCATTGCGCCACCGTGCTGCCCGCTGAGATCAGATATTGTAGCACACACTAGGCATTGATCCAGGGACTGTGTGTGATTAAGTACTACCTTAGGCAGATTTATCCATTGAGCAAACAGAGAGATAGTAGTTATCATAATTGAGAGAGAAAATCCTGGAAAATCTCAGCAGCTCTGGCAGCATCTAGGAGGAGAGAAAAGAGCGAACATTTCGAGTCCATGACTCTTTGTCAAAGCTAAAAGGCATAGAAAGTGGGAGATATTTATACAGTGGGAGGAGTGAATGAAAGGTGAGTCATAGCCGAGAAACCATCCTTTTCTCATTTTACCTCTCTCCCACCCATGTCCCCCTTCCCCCACATCTACACCTGTCACAGTTTACCCTTTGATCTTAGTTTCTCTGCTGTTTGGTCTTTCACACCTTTTATTCTCTCTGGGGACTGTCATTAGCACTCTTTTCCCTTGGTTTCTGTGGCTATTAGCACTCTGTTCCCTTGGTTTCTGTGGCTATTAGCACTCTGTTCCCTTGGTTTCTGTGGCCATTAGCACTCTTTTCCCTTGGTTTCTGTGGCTATTAGCACTCTGTTCCCTTGGTTTCTGTGGCTATTAGCACTCTGTTCCCTTGGTTTCTGTGGCTATTGGCACTTTGTTTCCTTGGTTTCTGTGGCTGTTAACACCCTGTTCCCTTGGTTTCAGTGGCTATTAGCACCCTGTTCCCCTGGTTTCTGTGGCTATTAGCACTCTGGTCCCTTGGTTTCTGTGGCTATTAGCACTCTGTTCCCTTGGTTTCTGTGGCTATTAGCACTCTGTTCCCTTGGTTTCTGTGGCTGTTAACACCCTGTTCCCTTGGTTTCTGTGGCTGTTAACACCCTGTTCCCTTGGTTTCTGTGGCTATTTGCACTCTGTTCCCTTGGTTTCTGTGGCTATTAGCACTCTGTTCCCTTGGATTCTGTGGCTGTTAGCACTCTGTTCCCTTGGTTTCTGTGGCTATTAACACTCTGTTCCCCTGGTTTCAGTGGCTATTAGCACCCTGTTCCCTTGGTTTCTGTGGCTGTTAGCACCCTGTTCCCTTGGTTTCTGTGGCTATTAGCACTCTGGTCCCTTGGTTTCTGTGGCTATTAGCACTCTGTTCCCTTGGTTTCTGTGGCTATTAGCACTCTGTTCCCTTGGTTTCTGTGGCTGTTAACACCCTGTTCCCTTGGTTTCTGTGGCTATTTGCACTCTGTTCCCTTGGTTTCTGTGGCTATTAGCACTCTGTTCCCTTGGATTCTGTGGCTGTTAGCACTCTGTTCCCTTGGTTTCTGTGGCTATTAGCACTCTGTTCCCTTGGTTTCTGTGGTCATTAGCACCCATTTCCCTTGGTTTCTGTGGCTATTAGCACTCTGTTCCCTTGGTTTCTGTGGCTATTAGCACTCTGTTCCCTTGGTTTCTGTGGCTATTAGCACTCTGTTCCCTTGGATTCTGTGGCTATTAGCACTCTGTTCCCTTGGTTTCTGTGGCTATGGCTCATCTTCCATCCCCTCACCCTACAGTATAAATATCTCCCACTTTGTATGTCTTTTAGCTTTGACAAAGGGTCATCTGGATTTTAGCTCTTTTCTCTCCCTACAGATGCTGCCAGGCCTGCTGAAATTTTCCAGCATTTTCTCTTTGATTTTAGTTTCCAGCATCCACAGTAATTTGCTTTTCTGTTAATTGGACCTTTCCTTGCTCCTTGATTGAAGTGAGCAATTATCTTTCTTTTTTCTTTCTGTCGTGAGTATAATTTATAATCTTTTGGCTAGTAGTTGCTATAGAAATCTATGCTACAGAGAAATCTACACTGCAGAACCTCCAGCTGTTCGCGCCGGTGGGGCTTTGTGGTCCCATCGATGGCGCATCCCCACCACGGGTTTCCCGGTGCTGTGGGGTGGATCCAGTGGGAAATCCCATTGACAGTGACCGGACCGGGACGTCCAGGCCGCCTCCGGTCACAGGAAGGCCAGAGAATCTCACCCCATTTATATAGTATAAAATAAAACTCGGCAGGTCTGGCAGCATCTGTGGAGAGAGATAAGAGTTAACGTTTCGAGTCCATCTGAATGACTCTTTTTCAGAGTTGGTTCAAAAGACAGAAATGTCTTTACTCGAGGTATCCAGAACTGCTCTGTTTCCTCCCCAGTGCCCCCTAGCGTCTCTGTTGCAAAACTCTCGCTGATATTCTGTTAAAAACACTTTCTATGTCAAAGCATTTCATGCTCCAGCTACTATCACTATTTTTCCTAATTCACAGATAACTCTGAATGACAATTTCAAATTGTTGAATCCCTTGTCACTGACTGCCCAATGGGACGCAGAGTGTACAGGGAGAAAATATCAAAACTTATCATAATTTTAAATGCTTCTTTAAAATCTCTTCAGCCCCAGTGGAAATCATCCCATGTCTTATGTCTATCATTGTGGCATCATCCTGGTGAACCTATGCTATACCTTCTCATTGGCCTTTTGGTTAGTTTGATAATAAGATGCCAAAATGCCATAGATGACTCCAACTTTGGCCTAACCATTACCTTGTATAAGTTTATCATTACTTCTTTGCTCATGTACTCCATGGGCTGGATTTCACAGCCCATACTGGGCATGTTTCTGATGGGAAAGATGTAAGATACAACAGGTAGGTAGCCCACAGCCCCAACCTAGTCCCATAACACTTGTGTGGGGGTTTGTGGGGAAAGGGCTCACTAGCCTGCCCACCCTGAGGCCTATTTAGGCCTGAACTTGGCCCATAGCCTTGCCTGCCCTGGGATCGCAAGTGCACATCTAAATACTTCTTAAATGTTATGAGGGTCTCTGTCTCCACCATCCTTTCCGGCAGCGAATTCCAAACTCCCACCACCCTCTGGTCATTGATCCCTCCACCACGGGGAAAGGTTTCTTCCTGTCTGCTCTATCTGTGCCCCTCGTAATCTCATACATCTCAAACATGTCAGGATAGATAGGATGAATGCGTGGCTTGAGAGATGGTGCAAGAGGGAGGGATTCAAATTCCTGGGATATTGGAACCGGTTCTGGGGGAGGTGGGACCAGTACAAACCGGACGGTCTGCACCTGGGCAGGACTGGAACAGATGTCTTAGGGGGGGTGTTTGCTAGAGTTGTTGGGGGGAATTTAAACTAATGTGGCAGGGGGATGGGAACCGATGCAGGAAGTTGGAAGGTAGTAAAACAGGGACAGAAACAAAAGGCAGTAAGGGGGAAAGTGTAAGGCAGAGAAGCCATAGTCAAACATCAAAAAGGGCGACAGTAAAAGATACAGTGACTGAGGGGAGCTCAGTGAATAGGACCAGGAATACTAAAAGGAATAAAACGGAAAGTGAAAACATTAATGGTAAGCGACGTGGCAGGTTGTTACATGAAGATATGGGTTCAACAACAAGGAAAATTAGGAGAAAGGTTCAGAGGAAATATAACTTAGGAGAGGTTACTGATCGAGGTGTTAAGATTCAGAACAGAGGTAAAAAAGCCGACATAAGTGTACTTTACCTGAATGCTCGTAGTATTCAGAATAAGGTATGTCCAACAGGCATGAGGCACTTGCTCCCTGTGTGGATGGCGAACAGGGTTGCAGGAAGGATGAGTCAGCTGACCAAGGCACCATGGTTCAGCAGGCCATTCAAGGGGAGGGAGTAAATAGGCAAGTTGTAGTTGTAGGGGATTCTATTATCAGGGGGATAGATAGTATCCTTTGTGAGCAGGATAAAGAGTCACGCATGGTATGTTGCCTGCCCGGTGCTAGGGTTCGGGACATCTCTGACCGGCTTGAAAGGATACTGGAGAGGGAGGGGGAGGATCCAGTTGTTGTGGTCCATGTCGGTACCAACAACATAGGCAAGTCTAGGAAAGAGGACCTGTTTAGAGATTATAAAGAGCTAGGATTCAAATTAAAAAACAGGTCCTCAAGGGTATTAATCTCCGGATTACTGCCCGGGCCACGTGCAAATTGGCATAGGGAGGCAAGAATAAGGGAAGTTAACACGTGGCTGAAAGAGTGGTGTGGGAATGAGGGGTTCCTTTTCATGGGACACTGGCATCAGTTTTGGAACAGGGGGGACCTATGCCGTTGGGATGGTCTCCACCTGAACCGAGCTGGGACCAGTGTTCTGGCGAAAAGAGTAAATAGGGTGGTCAATAGGACTTTAAACTAAAGATTGGGGGGGGGGTAGGGAAAGTCAGGGAACCAAGAGGTGAAGTAATCAGCGGGGAGCGTAGCTGCTTAGGAATACAAAAAAACACGAACAGACAAAACTCAAGAGTGGTTACGATTGTCCCCATCCCACAAAATATGACACAGTGTATGGAAAGGCTCAGTAAACCAAGGTCCACCACACTGAGAAAACAAAAAGGGACGGTCAATAGAAAATTAAAGGTGCTATATTTAAATGCGCGCAGTGTACGGAACAAGGTAGATGAGCTTGTGGCCCAGATTGTGACTGGCAGGTATGATGTGGTAGGCATCACAGAGACATGGTTGCAGGGGGTTCAGGACTGGCATTTAAACATCCAGGGATTCACAACCTATCGAAAAGACAGAGAGGTGGGCAGAGGGGGCGGGGTTGCCTTGTTAATTAGGAATGAAATTAAATCAATAGCACTGAACGACACAGGGTCAGATGATGTGGAGTCTGTGTGGGTAGAGTTGAGGAACCACAAAGGCAAAAAAACCATAATGGGGGTTATGTACAGGCCTCCTAACAGTGGTCAGGACCAGAGGCACAAAATGCACCACGAAATAGAAAGTGCATGTCAGAAAGGCAAGGTCACAGTGATCATGGGGGACTTCAATATGCAGGTGGACTGGGTAAATAATGTTGCCAGTGGACCCAAGGAAAGGGAATTCATTGAATGTTTACAGGAGGGCTTTTTGGAACAGCTTGTGATGGAGCCCACGAGGGAACAGGCCATTCTGGACTTAGTGTTATGTAATGAGCCAGACTTGATTAAAGATCTTAAAGTAAGGGAGCACTTAGGAGGCAGTGATCATAATATGGTCGAATTCAATCTCCAATTTGAAAGAAAGAAGGTAGAATCAGATGTAAAGGTCTTACAGTTAAATAAAGGTAACTACAGGGGCATGAGGGAGGAACTGACAAAAATCAACTGGGAGCAGAGCCTAGTGGGAAAGACAGTAGAACAGCAATGGCAGGAGTTTCTGGGAGTAATTGAGGACACAGTACAGAGGTTCATCCCAAAGAAAAGAAAGGTTATCAGAGGGGGGATTAGGCAGCCATGGCTGACAAAGGAAGTTAGGGAATGCATCAAAGCAAAAGATAAAGCCTATAATGTGGCAAAGAGTAGTGGGAAGTCAGAAGATTGGGAAGACTACAAAACAAACAGAGGATAACAAAGAGAGAAATAAGGAAAGAGAGGATCAAATTTGAAGGTAGGCTAGCCAGTAACATTAGGAATGATAGTAAAAGTTTCTTTAAATACATTAAAAACAAACGGGAGGCAAAAGTTGACATTGGGCCGCTCCAAAATGACGCTGGTAATTTTGTGATGGGAGACAAGGAAATAGCTGAGGAACTGAATAAGTACTTTGCGTCAGTCTTCACAGTAGAAGACATGAGTAATATCCCAACAATTCCGGAGAGTCAGGGGGCAGAGTTGAATATGGTAGCCATCACAAAGGAGAAAGTGCTAGAGAAACTAAGAGGTCTAAAAATTGATAAATCTCCGGGCCCAGATGGACTACATCCTAGAGTTCTAAAGGAGATAGCTGAAGAAATAGTGGAGGCGTTAGTTATGATCTTTCAAAAGTCACTGGAGCCAGGGAAAGTCCCAGAGGATTGGAAAATCGCTGTTGTAACCCACCTGTTCAAGAAGGGAACAAGGAAAAAGATGGAAAATTATAGGCCAATTAGCCTAACCTCGGTTGTTGGCAAGATTCTAGAATCCATTGTTAAGGATGAGATTTCTAAATTCTTGGAAGTGCAGGGTCAGATTAGGACAAGTCAGCATGGATTTAGTAAGGGGAGGTCGTGCCTGACAAACCTGTTAGAGTTCTTTGAAGAGATAACAAATAGGTTAGACCAAGGAGAGCCAATGGATGTTATCTATCTTGACTTCCAAAAGGCTTTTGATAAGGTGCCTCACGGGAGACTGCTGAGTAAAATAAGGGCCCATGGTATTCGAGGCAAGGTACTAACATGGATTGACGATTGGCTGTCAGGCAGAAGGCAGAGAGTTGGGATAAAAGGTTCTTTTTCGGAATGGCAACCGGTGACGAGTGGTGTCCCGCAGGGTTCAGTGTTGGGGCCGCAGCTGTTCTCTTTATATATATTTTTAAAAATATATATTTTATTAAAGTTTTCAAACACAATTCTTTCCCTTACAAATCAAAGAAATAAAAATAAAAGTAACATGATAACTGCAATATAACATTGTGTAACTAACATGGTAAACTAACCAAATGACACAAAGTAATATTCCCCCCCGCCCCCTCTCCCCCTCCAAAAACCCAAACAAAACGTCACTCCCCTCCAATACCCCTCCAGTGCCGGACACAACCAAAACATATGTGTGTGGTTCGCCGGGCTTCCCCCGCACCTCCCACACTTGTCCTCCACTCCGAAGAACCTGCTCAACCTTGCTCCCGTTATGTGTGCTCTATGCAGCACCTTAAATTGGATCAGGCTAAGCCTGGCACACGAGGAAGAGGAATTTACCCTGCTTAGGGCATCAGCCCACAAACCCTCCTCAATCTCCTCCCCGAGCTCTTCTTCCCATTTTCCCTTCAGTTCGCCCACCAACTCCTCCCCCTCTTCTCTCATCTCCCGGTATATCTCTGACACTTTGCCCTCCCCGACCCACACCCCCGAAAGCACCCTGTCCTGGATCCCTTGTGTCGGGAGCAGCGGAAATTCCCTCACCCGTTGTTTCGTGAACGCTCTCACCTGCATATATCTAAAGAAATTTCCCCGGGGCAGCTCATACTTTTCCTCAAGCGCTCCCAAGCTCGCAAACGTCCCGTCTATAAATAAATCTCCCACTCTCCTGATTCCTACCCGGTGCCAGCTCTGGAATCCTCCGTCTAGCCTCCCTGGGGCAAACCTATGATTGTTCCTGATCGGGGACCACATCGAGGCTCCCAGCACACCCCTCTGTCGCCTCCATTGCCCCCAGATACTTAATGTTGCCGCCACCACTGGGTTCGTGGTAAATTTCTTTGGGGAGAGCGGTAGTGGCGCCGTCCCCACGCTTTTAAACTCGTCCCTTTGCAGGACTTCATCTCCAACCTTTTCTACGCCGCTCCCTCTCCCTCTATCATCCATTTACGAATCATCGCCACGTTGGCGGCCCAGTAGTAGTCGCCCAAATTCGGCAACGCCAGTCCCCCTCTGTCTCTGCTACGTTGTAGGAACCCCCTCCTTACCCTCGGGGCCTTCCCTGCCCACACAAAGCTCGTGATGCTCCTATCTATTTTTTTAAAGAAGGCCTTAGTGATCAGTATAGGGAGACATTGGAACACAAATAGGAACCTCGGGAGGACCATCATCTTAATTGCCCGCACTCTGCCCGCCAGTGACAGCGGCTGCATGTCCCACCTTTTGAAATCCTCTTCCATTTGTTCCACCAGTCGTGTCAGATTGAGTCTGTGTAAGGTTCCCCAGCTCCTGGCTATCTGAATCCCCAGGTATCGGAAGTTTCTTTCCACTCTCCTTAACGGTAGGCAATTTATCCCTCTACTCTGGTCCCCAGGGTGTATCACAAAAAGCTCACTCTTTCCCATGTTAAGCCTATATCCCGAGAAATCTCCAAACTCCCTCAATATCTGCATGACCTTTGTCATCCCCCCACTGGGTCCGTCACATACAACAGTAGGTCATCCGCGTAGAGTGACACTCGGTGTTCCTCTCCCCCTCTAATCACCCCTCTCCATTTTCTGGAGTCTCTCAGCGCTATGGCCAGTGGTTCAATTGCCAACGCGAACAGTAATGGGGACAACGGGCATCCCTGTCTTGTTTCCCTGTGTAGTCGAAAATACTCCGACCTTTGCCGACCTGTGACCACACTTGCCGTTGGGGCCCCATAGAGGCGTTTAACCCAGCTGACAAACCCGTCCCCGAACCCGAACCTCCTCAGCACCTCCCATAGATACTCCCACTCCACCCTATCAAATGCCTTCTCTGCATCCATTGCCGCCACTATCTCTGCCTCCCCCTCTGCTGGGGGCATCATTATCACCCCTAATAGCCGTCGCACGTTGACATTTAGTTGTCTCCCCTCTACGAACCCTGTCTGGTCTTCGTGCACCACCCCCGGGACACAATCCTCTATCCTCGTTGCCAGCACCTTTGCTAGCAACTTGGCGTCCACATTTAGCAGTGAGATAGGCCTATAGGACCCGCACTGCAGTGGATCTTTTTCCTGCTTCAAGATTAGCGATATCGTCGCCTCCGACATTGTCGGGGGTAGGGTCCCCCCTTCTCTGGCCTCGTTAAAGGTCCTTACCAGCAGCGGGGCCAACAAGTCCACATATTTTCTATAGAATTCCACCGGGAACCCATCTGGTCCCGGGGCCTTCCCTGCCTGCATGTTCCCCAGCCCCTTGGTAACCTCATCCACCCCAACCGGCGCCCCCAGGCCTTCCACCTCCTGCTCCTCCACCCTCGGGAACCTTAATTGGTCCAAAAGCTGCCGCATCTCCTCTTTTCCCTCCGGGGGTTGGGACCTATATAGTCTCTCGTAAAAGGTCTTAAACACCTCGTTTATCTTCCCTGCTCTCCGCACCGTAGCTCCCATTTCATCCCTAATTCCCCCTATCTCCCTCGCCGCTGTCCTCTTTCGCAGCTGATGGGCCAACAGGCGACTCGCCTTTTCCCCATATTCATATCGCATCCCCTGTGCCTTCCTCCACTGTGCCTCCGCCCTCCTTGTGGTCAACAGGTCGAACTCCGTCTGGAGTCGTCGCCTCTCCCTGTATTGCCCTTCCTCCGGGGCCTCCGCGTATTCTTTATCTACCCTCAAAATCTCCCCCAGTAGTCTTTCCCTTTTCTTGGCCTCTATTTTCCCCTTGTGGGCCCTGATGGAGATCAGCTCTCCTCTGACCACCGCCTTTAGTGCTTCCCATACTACTCCCACTCGGACCTCCCCGTCGTCATTGGCCTCCAGGTACCTTTCGATACATCCCCGCACCCTTCCGCAGACTCCCTCATCCGCCAATAATCCCACATCCAGTCGCCAGAGTGGACGCTGCTCACTCTCCTCTCCTAGTTCCAGGTCCACCCAGTGTGGGGCATGATCTGAAACAGCTATGGCTGAGTACTCAGTTCCTTCCACCCTCGAGTTCAGTGACCTTCCCAAAACAAAGAAATCTATCCGGGAGTACACCTTGTGAACATGGGAGAAGAAGGAGAACTCTTTGGCCATCGGCCTAACAAATCGCCACGAATCCACTCCCCCCATTTGGTCCATAAACCCCCCTAAGCACCTTGGCCGCTGCAGGCCTTCTTCCGGTCCTAGATCTAGATCTATCTAACTCTGGGTCCAACACGGTGTTGAAGTCCCCCCCCCCCATTATCAGGCTTCCTACCTCCAGGTCCGGGATACGTCCCAGCATCCGCTTCATAAATCCCGCATCATCCCAATTCGGGGCATATACGTTAACCAACACGACCTCCATTCCCTCCAGTCTGCCACTCACCATCACATATCTGCCTCCGCTGTCTGCTACAATGTTCCTAGCTTCGAATGACACCCGTTTCCCCACCAGTATGGCCACTCCTCTGTTCTTTGCATCCAACCCTGAGTGGAACACCTGCCCCACCCATCCTTTCCTTAACCTAACTTGGTCCGCCACCTTCAGGTGCGTCTCCTGAAGCATGGCCACGCCTGCCCTCAGTCCTTTCAAGTGCGCGAACACTCGGGCCCTTTTAATCGGCCCATTTAGGCCTCTCACGTTCCACGTGATCAGCCGAACTGGGGGGCTGCCTGCCCCCCTCCCCTGTCGACTAGCCATCACCCTCTCTAGGCCAGTCCCACGTCCCGGTCCCGCGCACCCACCCGTTCCCCAGGCGGCGCTTTCCCGCCCCGACCACCTTTTCTTTTACCAGTTCCTCTTCGATCTCTGCAGCAGCAACCCAGTTATCCCCCCCTCCCCCCCGCCCCCCGCTAGATCCCCATCTAGCATGATTACTCCCCCCATATTGCTTCCGAAAGTCAGCTGACTTCAACTGACCCCGGCTTCTCCCGCTCTCTCCTTGACCCCCCCGTGTGGGGAACTACCATCTACCTTGCACCTATCTTCCCGCCATCATCTTTCTGGCGCGGGAACAAGAACAATAAGCCCCGTGTTCTCTATAGCTGTCCCGCCCCTTGTGGCGCAGCTCCCTCTGCCGCCCCACTCCCATTCCCCATCCCCCGCCTATGTCTCTTCTTCCCCCCCCACCGGCGCCCACATTTCTTAGTGTCCCCCCCTCCCCAATTTACATCTCTATATACATCAGCATTGTCGTTTCCCCTCCAACATCAGTCCCTCAGTTCTGATCCAATTTCTCATTTTTAATGAAGGTCCATGCTTCTTCCGACGTTTCGAAGTAGTGATGCCTCTCCTGGTGCGTGACCCACAGTCGCTGCAACATCCCGAACTTCACCTTCTTGTGTAGCACCTCCTTGGCTCGATTAAAACTCGCCCTCCTTCTCGCCACCTCCGCACTCCAATCCTGGTACACCCGTACCACCGCATTCTCCCATCTACTACTTCGTACCTTTTTGGCCCATCTCAGAACCACCTCTCTGTCATTGAAGCGGTGAAATCGCACGATCATCGCCCTAGGTGGTTCTCCCGCCTTTGGTCTCCTCGCAGGGACCCGGTGGGCCCCTTCCACTTCCAAGGGGGCCTCAGCTCCCATTAGCGAGCGTAGCATCGTGCTCACGTAAGCCCCGCCGTCCGCTCCTTCCACTCCCTCGGGGAGACCCAGGATCCGAAGGTTCTTTCTCCGTGATCTGTTTTCTAGGACTTCAAACCTTTCAATGCACTTTTTGTGGAGCGCCTCGTGCGTCTGCGTTTTGACCGCCCAGGATCTCATCCTCGTTGTCCGTCACCTTCTGCTCCACCACGCGGAGCTCCATCTCCTGGGTCTTTTGTGCCTCCTTAAGCCCCTCAATTGCTTGTAGCATCGGGGCCAGCACCTCCTTCTTAAGCAGCTCCACAAATTCTCAAAATTTGTCTCAAAAATTCGTCTTGGTCCGGCCCCCATGTCGCCTGGGCTCTCTCCGCTGCCACCTTGCTCCTTTTTCCTTCTGCCCCTGTCCTCGAGGATTCTTCGCGATCTGGCCGCCGCCGCCGATATTTTTCTTTTTCGTTGGGGGGGACTCCCTGTTGTCTCACCCCACACCGGGTTTCATCCCGAAAAAATTCCCTGTTGGGGCTCTTAAAAGAGCCCGCAGATCCGTTCGAGCTGGAGCCGCCGAAACGTGCGGCTTAGCTGGTAATCGCCGCAACCGGCGTTCTCTTTATATATTAACGATCTAGATGACGGGACTGGGGGCATTCTGGCTAAGTTTGCCGATGATACAAAGATAGGTGGAGGGGCAGGTAGTATGGAGGAGGTGGGGAGGCTGCAGAAAGATTTAGACAGTTTAGGAGAGTGGTCCAAGAAATGGCTGATGAAATTCAACGTGGGCAAGTGCGAGGTCTTGCACTTTGGAAAAAAGAATAGAGGCATGGACTATTTTCTAAACGGTGACAAAATTCATAATGCTGAAGTGCAAAGGGACTTGGGAGTCCTAGTCCAGGATTCTCTAAAGATAAACTTGCAGGTTGAGTCCGTAATTAAGAAAGCAAATGCAATGTTGTCATTCATCTCAAGAGGCTTGGAATATAAAAGCAGGGATGTACTTCTGAAGCTTTATAAAGCATTAGTTAGGCCCCATTTAGAATACTGTGAGCAATTTTGGGCCCCACACCTCAGGAAGGACATACTGGCACTGGAGCGGGTCCAGCGGAGATTCACACGGATGATCCCAGGAATGGTAGGCCTAACATACGATGAACGTCTGAGGATCCTGGGATTATATTCATTGGAGTTTAGGAGGTTGAGGGGAGATCTAATAGAAACTTACAAGATAATGAATGGCTTAGATAGGGTGGATGTAGGGAAGTTGTTTCCATTAGCAGGGGAGACTAGGACCCGGGGGCACAGCCTTAGAATAAAAGGGAGTCACTTTAGAACAGAGATGAGGAGAAATTTCTTCAGCCAGAGAGTGGTGGGTCTGTGGAATTCATTGCCACAGAGGGCGGTGGAGGCCGGGACGTTGAGTGTCTTTAAGACAGAAGTTGATAAATTCTTGATTTCTCGAGGAATTAAGGGCTATGGAGAGAGAGCGGGTAAATGGAGTTGAAATCAGCCATGATTGAATGGTGGAGTGGACTCGATGGGCCGAATGGCCTTACTTCCACTCCTATGTCTTATGGTCTTAAGGTAAATGAGTTGATGGCGCAAATCATCGTGAATGACTATGATTTAGTGGCCATTACTGAAACATGGTTAAAGGATGGTCACGACTGGGAGTTAAATATCCGAGGGTATCAAACTATTCGGAAGGACAGAGTGGATGGTAAGGGAGGTGGTGTAGTTCTGTTATTTAAGGATGACATCCGGGCAACAGTAAGGGATGACATCGGTGCTATGGAGGATAAGGTTGAATCCATTTGGGTGGAAATCAGGAATAGTAAGGCGGAAAAGTCACTGATAGGAGTAGTCTATAGGCCACCAAATAATAACATTATGGTGGGGCAGGCAATAAACAAAGAAATAACTGATGCATGTAGAAATGGTACAGCAGTTATCATGGGGGATTTTAATCTACATGTCGATTGGTTTAACCAGGTCGGTCAAGACAGCTTTGAGGAGGAGTTTATAGAATGTATCCGCGATAGTTTCCTAGAACAGTATGTAATGGAATCTACAAGGGAACAAGTGGTCCTAGATATGGTCCTGTGTAATGAGACAGGATTGATTAATGGTCTCTTAGTTAGGCATCCTCTCGGAAGGAGCGATCACAATATGGTGGAATTTAAAATACAGATGGAGGGTGAGAAGGTAAAATCAAACACTAGTGTTTTGTGCTTAAACAAAGGAGATTACAATGGGATGAGAGAAGAACTAGCTAAGGTAGACTGGGAGCAAAGACTTTATGGTGAAACAGTTGAGGAACAGTGGAGAACCTTCCAAGTGATTTTTCACAGTGCTCAGATACCAACAAAAAGGAAGGACGGTAAAAAGAGGGAAAATCGACCGTAGATATCTAAGGAAATAAGGGAGAGTATCAAATTGAAGGAAAAAACATACAAAGTAGGAAAGATCAGTGGGAGACTAGAGGACTGGGAAATCTTTAGGGGGCAACAGAAAGCTACTAAAAAAGCTATAAAGAAAAGTAAGATAGATTATGAGAGTAAACTTGCTCAGAATATAGAAACAGATAGTAAAAGTTTCCACAAATATATAAAACAAAAAAGAGTGGCTAAGGTAAATATTGGTCCTTTAGAGGATGAGAGGGGAGACTTAATAATGGGAGATGAGGAAATGGCTGAGGAACTGAACAGGTTTTTTGGGTCGGTCTTCACAGTGGAAGACACAAATAACATGCCAGTGACAGATGGAAATGAGGCTATGACAGGTGAGGACCTTGAGAGGATTGTTATCACCAAGGAGGTAGTGATGGGCAAGCTAATGGGGCTAAAGGTAGACAAGTCTCCTGGACCTGATGGAATGCATGCCAGAATGCTAAAAGAGATGGCTAGGGAAATTGCAAATGCACTAGTGATAATTTACCAAAATTCACTAGACTCTGGGGTGGTCCCGGCGGATTGGAAATTAGCAAACGTGACACCATTGTTTAAAAAAGGAGGTAGGCATAAAGCGGGTAATTATAGGCCAGTGAGCTTAACTTCGGTAGTAGGGAAGATGCTGGAATCTATCATCAAGGAAGAAATAGCGAGGCATCTGGATGGAAATTATCCCATTGGGCAGACGCAGCGCGAGTTCATAAAGGGCAGGTCGTGCCTAACTAATTTAGTGGAATTTTTTGAGGACATTAACAGTGCGGTAGATAACGGGGAGCCAATGGATGTAGTATATCTGGATTTCCAGAAAGCCTTTGACAAGGTGCCACACAAAAGGTTGCTGCATAAGATAAAGATGCATGGCATTTAGGGGAATGTAGTAGCATGGATAGAGGATTGGTTAATTAATAGAAAGCAAAGAGTGGGGATTAATGGGTGTTTCACTGGTTGGCAATCAGTAGCTAGTGGTGTCCCTCAGGGATCAGTGTTGGGCCCACAATTGTTCACAATTTACATAGATGATTTGGAGTTGGGGACCAAGGGCAATGTGTCCAAGTTTGCAGACGACACTAAGATAAGTGGTAAAGCAAAAAGTGCAAAAGATACTGGAAGTCTGCAGAGGGATTTGGATAGGCTAAGTGAATGGGCTAGGGTCTGGCAGATGGAATACAATGTTGACAAATGTGAGGTTATCCATTTTGGTAGGAATAACAGCAAAAGGGATTATTATTTAAATGATAAAATATTAAAACATGCTGCTGAGCAGAGAGACCTGGGTGTGCTAGTGCATGAGTCGCAAAAGTTGGTTTACAGGTGCAACAGGTGATTAAGAAGGCAAATGGAATTTTGTCCTTCATTGCTGGAGGGATGGAGTTTAAGACTAGGGAGGTTATGCTGCAATTGTATACGGTGTTAGTGAGGCCACACCTGGAGTATTGTGTTCAGTTTTGGTCTCCTTGAGAAAGGACGTACTGGCACTGGAGGGTGTGCAGAGGAGATTCACTAGGTTAATCCCAGAGTTGAAGGGGTTGGATTACGAGGAGAGGTTGAGTAGACTGGGACTGTACTCGTTGGAAATTAGAAGGATGAGGGGGGATCTTATAGAAACATATAAGATTATGAAGGGAATAGACAGGATAGATGCGGGCAGGTTGTTTCCACTGGCGGGCGAAAGCAAAACTAGGGGGCATAGCCTCAAAATAAGGGGAAGTAGATTTAGGACTGAGTTTAGGAGGAACTTCTTCACCCAAAGGGTTGTGAATCGATGGAATTCCTTGCCCACTGAAGCAGTAGAGGCTCCTTCATTAAATGTTTTTAAGATAAAATTTTTGAAGAATAAAGGGATTAAGGGTTATGGTGTTCGGGCCGGAAAGTGGAGCTGAGTCCACAAAAGATGAGCCATGATCTCATTGAATGGTGGAGCAGGCTCGAGGGGCCAGATGGCCTACTCCTGCTCCTAGTTCTTATATTCTTATATGTCCCCCCTCAGTCTCCTCTGCTCCAGCGAGCCTGATTCCTCATTCATGTCCTGGTACATGAATCAGGAAAGGTTAGTCTGCAAGTACAGCAAGCGATTAGGATGACAAACGGAATGGTGGTGTTTATGGAATATAAAAGCAGGGAGATTATGCTTCAATTGTGCAGGTTCTTGAGGAGACCACATCTGGAATCCTGTGTACAGTGCTGGCCTCCTTGTTTAAGAAATGAATTAGAAGCAATGCAGAGAAGGTTCACTCGACTGATACCAGGGATGGGGTTGTGGGGGAGGTAATCGTAAAAAGGTTGGACAGGCTGGGCCCGTATCCATTGGAGTTTAAAAGAATGAGAGGTGAGATCCGGAGAGGACTTGACAGGAAGGATGTTCCCATTGTGGGAGAAACTACAACAAAGGGACACAGTTTAAAAGTAAGGGGCCTCCCGTTTCAGAAGGAGATGAAAATAATTGTTCTCTCTGAGGGTTGTGAACCTTTGGAACTCTATCCCAGAGAACGGTGGCGGCAACGTCAAATAATAGTTTTACGGCAGAGGTAGATTCTTGCCTATCCAGGGAGGCAAAGGTGATCAGGGCCGGCAGGAACGTGAGTTGAGACCACATTCCGATCAGCCTTGGTCTTCGTGAATGGTGGAGCAGGTTCAAGTGGCCGAATTCATGTGTTCGTATATAAATGGCTGACACTTCAAAAAAACATTTTTTAATAGAAATTTACAGCACCCAATTGTTTTTTTTTCCAATTAAGGGGCAATTTAGCGTGGCCAATCCACCGACCCTGCACATCTTTGTGTTGTGGGGGTGAGACCCACGCAGACACGGGGAGAATGTGCAAACTCCACACGGACAGTGACTGGAGGCCGGGATCGAACCTCGGTCTTCGACGCTGTGAGGCAGCAGTGCTAACCACTGCGCCGCCCCGCTGACACTCACTACAGATATGTTTACCCTGGATGTCCAGGAACTTTCCCATTCTGTGGGCACAAGACATCACCTGCCCTACCATCTTTATTATCTTTTAATTCATTTATTGTGATTTTAATTGATTTATAATTATCAAACTCTGCTACTCCAATTAGCTCTGCTACTGCTACTAAACCTGGCTAATGCTACTAAAACTTTACAACTACCTATAAATTGACCGAGATTTTAAAGATAAATGAGTAGAATGGTTCCAGGTAGATAGAGAGCAAAGGGAATTTCAGAGTACAAACATATTACTCACTAAACGTTGGGCCACAGGTTAGCAAGGCCATCAAAAACCAGACACTAATCTTTATTTCTAGTGGGATTGCTTTGAGAAGTAGGCAGGTTATGCTAGACCCGAATTGAACCTTGGTTCGACCACACCCTCTCCACCTCTTCCCTTTCCCCTCAACTCCCTCCTCCCTTTTCTCCCATCTTCTCCTCCGCTTCACACCTCCTTCCTTCATTCCCCTTTTTGGACAGCCTCCCGTTCAGGTGCCAGGTTCCGCATTCTGGCTGTCCTTCTGGTCACCTCTATCAAATCTCCCCTCGTCCTCCTTTAGTTCCAAGGACATCAACCAAACTAATCTTGTAGCAAACCTACCTCGCCCCAGGAACCGTTCTGGTAGATCTCCTCAGCACCCTTTCAAGGCCCCGAAACTGTGGTGACTAGAACTGGATGCAATGCTCTAGTTATAATATTAATGGCATTTTATTCAAGTAAGCTATATAGTTAGTTATATTTTCCTCGCTTATTTCACTAAGCAACATGGGAAACAAACCATTTGCACCAGGTGGCTTATGCACTCTCAGCCCTCCCAGTACATCCTACCGATCCATTTTCATTCCATCACCTCTCCCACCTCGGCCTCGACACAGACTTTCTCAGCATTACCTTCCTTATTAAACACTGATACAAAAGACTCTTTAAGTACTCTAACCTGGCCTTGCACCACTAAGCATTCAACGCTTTCCTCTCAACTAGAGCTGTACAGCCACTTACTGTTATGCTGGTATGAGATTTTTAGGTTAACTGTTCTCGACATTCTCTCTCTGCCGGTCATGTTTGGTTTGGTTTGGTTTATTGACACGTGTACCAAGGTACAGTGAAAAGTATTGTTCTGCGTACAGTGTAGTCAAAGCATTTAGTACATGAAAAGAAAATACATAACAGGGTAAACATTAAATACACAATATAAATATATAGTCACAGGCATCGGGTGAAGCATACAGTGTGTAGTACTGCTCAGTAAAAAAGATGTATGAAGAGATCAGATCAGTCCATACGAGGGTCATTTAGGAGTCTGGGAACAGCAGGGAATCTGTTTGTGCGTGTTCTCAGACTTCTGTATCTCCTGCCCGATGGAAGAAGTTGGAAGAGTGAGTAAGCCGGGTGGGAGGGATCTTTGATTATGCTGCCCGCTGTCCCCAGGCAGCGGGTGGTGTAGATGGAGTCACTGGTTGGGAGGCAGGTTTGTGTGATGGACTGGGCAGTGTTCACGACTCTCTGAAGTTTCTTGCGGTCCTGGGCCGAGCAGTTGCCATACCAGGCTGTGATGCAGCCCGATAGGATGCTTTCTATGGTGCATCGGTAAAAGTTGGTAAGAGTCAATGTGGACATGCCGAATTTCCTTAGTTTCCTGAGGAGGTATAGGCGCTGTTGTGCTTTCTTGGTGGTAGCATCGACGTGGGTGGACCAGGTCAGATTTTTGGAGATGTGCACCCCTAGGAATTTGAAACTGCTAACCATCTCCACCTCGGCCCCGTTGATGCTGACGGGGTGTGTACAATACTTTGCTTCCTGAAGTCAATGACCAGCTCTTTAGTTTTGCTGGCATTGAGGGAGAGATTGTTGTCGCTACACCACTCCACTAGGTTCTCTATCTCCCTCCTGTATTCGGACTCATCGTTATTCGAGATCCGGCCCACTATGGTCGTATCGTCAGCAAACTTGTAGATGGAGTTGGAGCCATGTTTTGCCACGCAGTCGTGTGTGTACAGGGAGTAGAGTAGGGGGCTAAGTACGCAGCCTTGCGATGCCCCAGTATTGAGGACTATCGTGGGGGAGGTGTTGTTGTTTATTCTTACTGAATGTGGTCAATGGGTCAGAAAGTTGAGGATCCAGTTGCAGAAGAAGAAGCCAAGTCCTAGCTTTTGGAGCTTTGATATGAGCTCGGCTGGGATTATGGTGCTGAAGGCAGAGATATAGTCAATAAATAGGAGTCTGATGTCGGAGTCCTTGTTGTCGAGATGCTCCAGGGATGAGTGTAGTGCCAGGGAGATTGGAATGCGGATTGCAGTGGATGCTGGGAGATAGTCGGCTGGGGACCGGTTGTGGCGGTATGCGGATTGCAGTGGATCCAGGGAGATAGTCGGCTGGGGACCGGTTGTGGCGGTATGCGGATTGTAGTGGATGCTGGGAGATAGTCGGCTGGGGACCGGTTGTGGTGGTATGCGGATTGCAGTGGATGCTGGGAGATAGTCGGCTGGGGACCGGTTGTGGCGGTATGCGGATTGCAGTGGATGCTGGGAGATAGTCGGCTGGGGACCGGTTGTGGTGGTATGCGGATTGCAGTGGATCCTGGGAGATAGTCGGCTGGGGACCGGTTGTGGCGGTATGCGGATTGCAGTGGATGCTGGGCGATAGTCGGCTGGGGACCGGTTGTGGCGGTATGCGGATTGCAGTGGATCCAGGGAGATAGTCGGCTGGGGACCGGTTGTGGTGGTATGCGGATTGCAGTGGATCCTGGGAGATAGTCGGCTGGGGACCGGTTGTGGCGGTATGCGGATTGTAGTGGATGCTGGGAGATAGTCGGCTGGGGACCGGTTGTGGCGGTATGTGGATTGCAGTGGATCCTGGGAGATAGTCGGCTGGGGACCGGTTGTGGTGGTATGCGGATTGCAGTGGATCCTGGGAGATAGTCGGCTGGGGACCGGTTGTGGTGGTATGCGGATTGCAGTGGATGCTGGGAGATAGTCGGCTGGGGACCGGTTGTGGCGGTATGTGGATTGCAGTGGATCCTGGGAGATAGTCGGCTGGGGACCGGTTGTGGTGGTATGCGGATTGCAGTGGATCCTGGGAGATAGTCAGCTGGGGACCGGTTGTGGCGGTATGCGGATTGCAGTGGATCCTGGGAGATAGTCGGCTGGGGACCGGTTGTGGCGGTATGCGGATTGCAGTGGATGCTGGGAGATAGTCGGCTGGGGACCGGTTGTGGTGGTATGCGGATTGCAGTGGATGCTGGGAGATAGTCGGCTGGGGACCGGTTGTGGCGGTATGCGGATTGCAGTGGATGCTGGGAGATAGTCGGCTGGGGACCGGTTGTGGTGGTATGCGGATTGCAGTGGATCCTGGGAGATAGTCGGCTGGGGACCGGTTGTGGCGGTATGCGGATTGCAGTGGATCCTGGGCGATAGTCGGCTGGAGACCAGTTGTGGTGGTATGCGGATTGCAGTGGATGCTGGGAGATAGTCGGCTGGGGACCGGTTGTGGCGGTAGGTGGATTGCAGTGGATCCTGGGAGATAGTCGGCTGGGGACCGGTTGTGGTGGTATGCGGATTGCAGTGGATCCTGGGAGATAGTCGGCTGGGGACCGGTTGTGGTGGTATGCGGATTGCAGTGGATGCTGGGAGATAGTCGGCTGGGGACCGGTTGTGGCGGTATGTGGATTGCAGTGGATCCTGGGAGATAGTCGGCTGGGGACCGGTTGTGGTGGTATGCGGATTGCAGTGGATCCTGGGAGATAGTCAGCTGGGGACCGGTTTTGGCGGTATGCGGATTGCAGTGGATCCTGGGAGATAGTCGGCTGGGGACCGGTTGTGGCGGTATGCGGATTGCAGTGGATGCTGGGAGATAGTCGGCTGGGGACCGGTTGTGGTGGTATGCGGATTGCAGTGGATGCTGGGAGATAGTCGGCTGGGGACCGGTTGTGGCGGTATGTGGATTGCAGTGGATCCTGGGAGATAGTCGGCTGGGGACCGGTTGTGGTGGTATGCGGATTGCAGTGGATCCTGGGAGATAGTCGGCTGGGGACCGGTTGTGGTGGTATGCGGATTGCAGTGGATGCTGGGAGATAGTCGGCTGGGGACCGGTTGTGGCGGTATGTGGATTGCAGTGGATCCTGGGAGATAGTCGGCTGGGGACCGGTTGTGGTGGTATGCGGATTGCAGTGGATCCTGGGAGATAGTCAGCTGGGGACCGGTTGTAGCGGTATGCGGATTGCAGTGGATCCTGGGAGATAGTCGGCTGGGGACCGGGTGTGGTGGAATGCGGACTGCAGTGGATCCTGGGAGATAGTCGGCTGGGGACCGGTTGTGGCGGTATGCGGATTGCAGTGGATCCAGGGAGATAGTCGGCTGGGGACCGGTTGTGGTGGTATGCGGATTGCAGTGGATCCTGGGAGATAGTCGGCTGGGGACCGGTTGTGGTGGTATGCGGATTGCAGTGGATGCTGTGAGATAGTCGGCTGGGGACCGGTTGTGGTGGTATGCGGATTGCAGTGGATGCTGGGAGATAGTCGGCTGGGGACCGGTTGTGGCGGTATGCGGATTGCAGTGGATCCAGGGAGATAGTCGGCTGGCGACCGGTTGTGGTGGTATGCGGATTGCAGTGGATGCTGGGAGATAGTCGGCTGGGGACCAGTTGTGGTGGTATGCGGATTGCAGTGGATCCAGGGAGATAGTCGACTGGGGACCGGTTGTGGTGGTATGCGGATTGCAGTGGATCCTGGGAGATAGTCGGCTGGGGACCGGTTGTGGTGGTATGCGGATTGCAGTGGATCCTGGGTGATAGTCGGCTGGGGACCGGTTGTGGCGGCATGCGGATTGCAGTGGATCCTGGGCGATAGTCGGCTGGAGACCAGTTGTGGTGGTATGCGGATTGCAGTGGATCCTGGGAGATAGTCGGCTGGGGACCGGTTGTGGTGGTATGCGGATTGCAGCGGATCCTGGGTGATAGTCGGCTGGGGACCGGTTGTGGTGGTATGCGGATTGCAGTGGATCCTGGGTGATAGTCGGCTGGGGACCGGTTGTGGTGGTATGCGGATTGCAGTGGATCCAGGGAGATAGTCGGCTGGGGACCGGTTGTGGCGGTATGCGGATTGCAGTGGATCCTGGGCGATAGTCGGCTGGGGACCGGTTGTGGCGGTATGCGGATTGCAGTGGATGCTGGGAAATAGTCGGCTGGGGACCGGTTGTGGCGGTATGCGGATTGCAGTGGATCCTGGGAGATAGTCGGCTGGGGACTGGTTGTGGCGGAATGCGGACTGCAGTGGATGCTGGGAGATAGTCGGCTGAGGACCGGTTGTGGTGGTATGCGAATTGCAGTGGATGCTGGGAGATAGTCGGCTGGGGACCGGTTGTGGCGGTATGCGGATTGCAGTGGATCCAGGGAGATAGTCGGCTGGGGACCGGTTGTGGCGGTATGCGGATTGCAGTGGATCCTGGGAGATAGTCGGCTGGGGACCGGTTGTGGCGGTATGCGGATTGCAGTGGATCCTGGGAGATAGTCGGCTGGGGACCGGTTGTGGCGGTATGCGGATTGCAGTGGATGCTGGGAGATAGTCGGCTGGGGACCGGTTGTGGCGGTATGCGGATTGCAGTGGATGCTGGGAGATAGTCGGCTGGGGACCGGTTGTGGCGGTATGCGGATTGCAGTGGATCCTGGGAGATAGTCGGCTGGGGACCGGTTGTGGCGGTATGCGGATTGCAGTGGATGCTGGGAGATAGTCGGCTGGGGACCGCTTGTGGCGGTATGCGGATTGCAGTGGATCCTGGGCGATAGTCGGCTGGAGACCAGTTGTGGTGGTATGCGGATTGCAGTGGATCCAGGGAGATAGTCGGCTGGGGACCGGTTGTGGTGGTATGCGGATTGCAGTGGATGCTGGGCGATAGTCGGCTGGGGACCGGTTGTGGCGGTATGCGGATTGCAGTGGATGCTGGGAGATAGTCGGCTGGGGACCGGTTGTGGCGGTATGCGGATTGCAGTGGATCCAGGGAGATAGTCGGCTGGGGACCGGTTGTGGCGGTATGCGGATTGCAGTGGATCCTGGGCGATAGTCGGCTGGGGACCGGTTGTGGGGGTATGCGGATTGCAGTGGATCCAGGGAGATAGTCGGCTGGGGACCGGTTGTGGCGGTATGCGGATTGCAGTGGATCCTGGGCGATAGTCGGCTGGGGACCGGTTGTGGCGGTATGCGGATTGCAGTGGATCCAGGGAGATAGTCGGCTGGGGACCGGTTGTGGTGGTATGCGGATTGCAGTGGATGCTGGGAGATAGTCGGCTGGGGACCGGTTGTGGCGGTATGCGGATTGCAGTGGATGCTGGGAGATGGTCGGCTGGCGACTGGTTGTGGTGGTATGCGGATTGCAGTGGATGCTGGGGGATAGTCGGCTGGGGACCGGTTGTGGCGGTATGCGGATTGCAGTGGATCCAGGGAGATAGTCGGCTGGGGACCGGTTGTGGCGGTATGCAGATTGCAGTGGATCCAGGGAGATAGTCGGCTGGGGACCGGTTGTGGCGGTTTGCGGATTGCAGTGGATCCAGGGAGATAGTCGGCTGGGGACCGGTTGTGGTGGTATGCGGATTGCAGTGGATGCTGGGAGATAGTCGGCTGGGGACCGGTTGTGGCGGTATGCGGATGGCAGTGGATCCTGGGAGATAGTCGGCTGGGGACCGGTTGTGGTGTTATGCGGATTGCAGTGGATCCAGGGAGATAGTCGGCTGGGGACCGGTTGTGGTGGTATGCGGATTGCAGTGGATCCAGGGAGATAGTCGGCTGGGGACCGGTTGTGGTGGTATGCGGATTGCAGTGGATCCAGGGAGATAGTCGGCTGGGGACCGGTTGTGGCGGTATGCGGATTGCAGTGGATGCTGGGAGATAGTCGGCTGGGGACCGGTTGTGGTGGTATGCGGATTGCAGTGGATGCTGGGAGATAGTCGGCTGGGGACCGGTTGTGGCGGTATGCGGATTGCAGTGGATCCAGGGAGATAGTCGGCTGGGGACCGGTTGTGGTGTTATGCGGATTGCAGTGGATGCTGGGAGATAGTCGGCTGGGGACCGGTTGTGGCGGTATGCGGATTGCAGTGGATGCTGGGAAATAGTCGGCTGGGGACCGGTTGTGGTGGTATGCGAATTGCAGTGGATGCTGGGAAATAGTCGGCTGGGGACCGGTTGTGGTGGTATGCGGATTGCAGTGGATCCAGGGAGATAGTTGGCTGGGGACCGGTTGTGGTGGTATGCGGATTGCAGTGGATCCTGGGTGATAGTCGGCTGGAGACCGGTTGTGGCGGTATGCGGATTGCAGTGGATCCTGGGAGATAGTCGGCTGGGGACCGGTTGTGGTGGTATGCGGATTGCAGTGGATCCAGGGAGATAGTCGGCTGGGGACCGGTTGTGGTGGTATGCGGATTGCAGTGGATCCTGGGAGATAGTCGGCTGGGGACCGGTTGTGGTGGTATGCGGATTGCAGTGGATGCTGGGAGATAGTCGCTGGGGACCGGTTGTGGCGGTATGCGGATTGCAGTGGATCCTGGGAGATAGTTGGCTGGGGACCGGTTGTGGCGGTATGCGGATTGCAGTGGATCCAGGGAGATAGTCGGCTGGGGAACAGTTGTGGTGGTATGCGGATTGCAGTGGATCCAGGGAGATAGTCGGCTGGGGACCGGTTGTGGTGGTATGCGGATTGCAGTGGATGCTGGGAGATAGTCGGCTGGGGACCGGTTGTGGCGGTATGCGGATTGCAGTGGATCCTGGGAGATAGTCGGCTGGGGACCGGTTGTGGTGGTATGCGGATTGCAGTGGATGCTGGGAGATAGTCGGCTGGGGACCGGTTGTGGTGGTATGCGGATTGCAGTGGATGCTGGGAGATAGTCGGCTGGGGACCGGTTGTGGCGGTATGCGGATTGCAGTGGATCCTGGGAGATAGTCGGCTGGGGACCGGTTGTGGTGGTATGCCGATTGCAGTGGATGCTGGGAGATAGTCGGCTGGGGACCGGTTGTGGCGGTATGCGGATTGCAGTGGATGCTGGGAGATAGTTGGCTGGGGACCGGTTGTGGTGGTATGCGGATTGCCGTGGATCCAGGGAGATAGTCGGCTGGGGACCGGTTGTGGCGGTATGCGGATTGCAGTGGATCCTGCGAGATAGTCGGCTGGGGACCGGTTGTGGTGGTATGCGGATTGCAGTGGATGCTGGGAGATAGTCGGCTGGGGACCGGTTGTGGTGGTATGCGAATTGCCGTGGATCCTGGGAGATAGTCGGCTGGGGACCGGTTGTTGTGGTATGCGGATTGCAGTGGATCCTGGGAGATAGTCGGCTGGGGACCGGTTGTGGTGGTATGCGGATTGCAGTGGACCCTGGGAGATAGTCGGCTGGGGACCGGTTGTGGTGGTATGCGAATTGCAGTGGATGCTGGGAGATAGTCGGCTGGGGACCGGTTGTGGCGGTATGCGGATTGCAGTGGATCCTGGGAGATAGTCGGCTGGGGACCGGTTGTGGCGGTATGCGGATTGCAGTGGATCCAGGGAGATAGTCGGCTGGGGACCGGTTGTGGCGGTATGCGGATTGCAGTGGATCCAGGGAGATAGTCGGCTGGGGACCGGTTGTGGCGGTATGCGGATTGCAGTGGATGCTGGGAGATAGTCGGCTGGGGACCGGTTGTGGTGGTATGTGGATTGCAGTGGATCCTGGGAGATAGTCGGCTGGGGACCGGTTGTGGCGGTATGCGGATTGCAGTGGATGCTGGGAGATAGTCGGCTGGGGACCGGTTGTGGCGGTATGCGGATTGCAGTGGATGCTGGGAGATAGTCGGCTGGGGACCGGTTGTGGCGGTATGTGGATTGCAGTGGATCCTGGGAGATAGTCGGCTGGGGACCGGTTGTGGCGGCATGCGGATTGCAGTGGATGCTGGGAGATAGTCGGCTGGGGACCGGTTGTGGCGGTATGTGGATTGCAGTGGATCCTGGGTGATAGTCGGCTGGGGACCGGTTGTGGCGGCATGCGGATTGCAGTGGATCCAGGGAGATAGTCGGCTGGGGACCGGTTGTGGCGGTATGCGGATTGCAGTGGATGCTGGGAGATAGTCGGCTGGGGACCGGTCGTGGTGATATGCAGATTGCAGTGGATCCTGGGAGATGGTCGGCTGGGGACCGGTTGTGGCGGTATGCGGATTGCAGTGGATCCAGGGAGATAGTCGGCTGGAGACTGGTTGTGGTGGTATGCGGATTGCAGTGGATGCTGGGAAATAGTCGGCTGGGGACCGGTTGTGGCGGTATGTGGATTGCAGTGGATCCAGGGAGATAGTCGGCTGGGGACCGGTTGTGGCGGTATGTGGATTGCAGTGGATGCTGGGAAATAGTCGGCTGGGGACCGGTTGTGGCGGTATGCGGATTGCAGTGGATCCTGGGAGATAGTCGGCTGGGGACCGGTTGTGGTGGTATGCGGATTGCAGTGGATCCTGGGAGATAGTCGGCTGGGGACCGGTTGTGGTGGTCTGCAGATTGCAGTGGATCCTGCGAGATAGTCGGCTGGGGACCGGTTGTGGTGGTATGCGGATTGCAGTGGACCCTGGGAGATAGTCGGCTGGGGACCGGTTGTGGTGGTATGCGAATTGCCGTGGATCCTGGGAGATAGTCGGCTGGGGACCGGTTGTGGCGGTATGCGGATTGCAGTGGATCCTGGGAGATAGTCGGCTGGGGACCGGTTGTGGCGGTATGCGGATTGCAGTGGATCCTGGGAGATAGTCGGCTGGGGACCGGTTGTGGTGGTATGCGGATTGCAGTGGATCCAGGGAGATAGTCGGCTGGCGACCGGTTGTGGCGGTATGCGGATTGCAGTGGATGCTGGGAGATAGTCGGCTGGGGACCGGTTGTGGTGGTATGCGGATTGCAGTGGATGCTGGGAGATAGTCGGTTGGGGACCGGTTGTGGTGATATGCGGATTGCAGTGGATCCTGGGAGATAGTCGGCTGGGGACCGGTTGTGGCGGTATGCGGATTGCAGTGGATCCAGGGAGATAGTCGGCTGGAGACCGGTTGTGGTGGTATGCGGATTGCAGTGGATGCTGGGAAATAGTCGGCTGGGGACCGGTTGTGGCGGTATGCGAATTGCAGTGGATCCTGGGAAATAGTCGGCTGGGGACCGGTTGTGGTGGTATGCGGATTGCAGTGGATCCTGGGAGATAGTCGGCTGGGGACCGATTGTGGTGGTATGCGGATTGCAGTGGATGCTGGGAGATAGTCGGCTGGGGACCGGTTGTGGTGGTATGCGGATAGCAGTGGATCCTGGGAGATAGTCGTCTGGGGACCGGTTGTGGTGATATGCAGATTGCAGTGGATCCTGGGAGATAGTCGGCTGGGGACCGGTTGTGGTGATATGCAGATTGCAGTGGATCCTGGGAGATAGTCGGCTGGGGACCGGTTGTGGCGGTATGCGGATTGCAGTGGATCCTGGGAGATTGTCGGCTGGGGACCGGTTGTGGCGGTATGCGGATTGCAGTCGATGCTGGGAGATAGTCGGCTGGGGACCGGTTGTGGTGGTATGCGGATTGCAGTGGATGCTGGGAGATAGTCGGCTGGGGACCGGTTGTGGCGGTATGCGGATTGCAGTGGATCCTGGGAGATAGTCGGCTGGGGACCGGTTGTGGCGGTATGCGGATTGCAGTGGATCCTGGGAGATCGTCGGCTGGGGACCGGTTGTGGTGGTTTGCGGATTGCAGTGGATGCTGGGAGATAGTCGGCTGGGGACCGGTTGTGGCGGTATGCGGATTGCAGTGGATCCAGGTGATCTGGGAGTATGGAGTTGATGTGCCTCATTTCCCTCTCAATTCATTATAATTGGCCTCGATCCCACCTGAGAAATTCATCCTGCATGAATTACACACCCTCTCTTTTTGTTTCATGGTATTCTCTATCTGCCTTTCATCCAAGGAGCCCTGGCTTTGGTTCTGCTACCTTTTCTGTGGGACAGAGTATAAGGAGTACGCAGCGGTAATTGTTGTTAGAAATGTACAACGGTGGGAGGAATCTGAGGAACGAAAGAGCATATGTGGAATGAGGGTAGTAAGAGACGGTGAAAGAATAGGAGGAATAGAAAGAATGCCAAGCTATTTGTAAGGGGTTGGAAGAGAAGGTGAGAATTGGGGAAAATGTACAGAATGTTTGAGAATGTGAACTTGATCTCCTTCCTTCTGTTCACCACCTAAAACCAGGCTTCCAAAGCAGCGTCCCTGCACCTTGGGGGCCCGATCAGGTGTTGGACCCTCCAACCTTCTCTGCTGCTCAAGACGATCATGGCTAACCTTCTATTCAACTCTGTTTAACGCCCCCCCCCCCCAACCCAAACTCCTTGATTTCTTAGTGCCCAAGAAGCTATCGATCGCAGACCTATCTGTTTGATAGTGTTTACCTCTGCATGTTGGGCTTCTACTGCGCCTTTTATCTGTGGTTTCGTCCACTTTCTTCAGGAGAGCTCACACCTGTAGTTTGCACCCGGAATGAATCTAATGATTATATGAACACGAGGAAAGCTTTTTTATGCTGCAAATGTTCACCATCTGGAATGTACGCAGGGACATATTTATTTGTGGCCTTCAAACGGGAATTAGATAAGCTCCTATAAGGAAAGGGAAATTGCAGGATTATAGGGAAGGGTGCTCTTCCAAAAAGCCTACACAAACCCGATGGACCGGATGACCTTCTGGGCTGTAATAATTCTGTGATTCGATATTTGACACTGCTGATTTCCTGCCAAAGTGTTGTGCCAGTGTTCTCAAGTTTACAGGTGCATTAATATCAATAATGTCACCCGGCTAGTTAAAATCACAGTATTTTTATCATTGTAATCATTTTACGTTACAAATGATGAAATGGTAATAGCACAAATGGAGGCCATTGTGTCCTTGATGGCTCTGTGCAAGAGCAGTGCACCTCGTGCTAATCCTTTCCAACTCTCCTGTGAAAGCCATGGTTAAATCAGGCAGTGCATTCCACATCCTAACCAATCACTGCGCAAAAGAGTTTTCACCTCATGGGGCCATTGCTCCTTTTGACAATCACTTAAATCAAAGTCCTCTGATTCTCGATCCATTCACCAGTCGCAACAGTTTTTCATTCTGCCCACAACTGATGAATGCGACCATCAAAACTCCTCCTCGACCTTCTCTTCTTCACGGAGAACAGCCCTGGCTTCTGTAATCTACACATAATTCCTCATCCCTGGAACTATTCTGGTTAATATCTTTCACACTCCCTCCAATGCTTTCACAACAGCCAGGAGAAAACACCTGACCCATGGACCTGTACCACCTTGATGTAATACAGTCTCTCACACACTCCTCTCTAGGTATAGCTGGGCAATGCCTAACCTATCCAGTCAGACATGAACTATTCTGTCATACTTTATAATGTAATTAGAAATAATGATTTATTTATTATGCTTGAACAATGGTTATCTCAGTACATAAAGATTTTTTAAATCTATACAGCAAAGCCAAATCTACTGACAGAACAGAAGGCTGCAAGACAACAAGCAGAGATTGCTACGGCCTCCACTACTGCTGCTGACATACCGATCACTACTGCCAGAAACGTCGTCTCCACTTCCAGCACCATTGCATCAATTAGGTCCATTACTTCCAACTCTGTCACCAATGCCAGGCTCATTAACATCACCCATTCTTCTCCCGTCACCAGCCTATACCACCATATTAATATTAAACCCTGCACAGACACCGTACCTAGCAAAATCACACCTGCTGTCAGCCCTGCAACTAGTGTCACTGCCCCTATTAAGCCCAACAACATAGCCACGAATACCACCCTTGCCACTCCTGCCATCCATGCTCCCTCCCTTGTCACTCCCATCAAAATCACACCTACCACCCTTGCCACCACCAGACCCACTAACACTTTGACAGTGGCTGTTACCCCCACTGTCACTACACCCATCACCTTCAAACACCCTGCAGGGACTTACCCTGTCACCATCACATATGATGAACCGGTACAACCCTCCGAACCTACACCAGTAGATGTAGCACAGCAGGAGGAAGAAGCATTCACTGGAACATCCGGATGGCCACGGAGACGTGGGTGTGTACCAGCGGGCGGTGTAAACGCAGCATCGCACGATCTGCTGGCCCTGATGTTCCACGATGAATTCTCCAGGGTGCAACAGGCGGAAACTACAGGTGTTGGAGGCCCATTCACCGGCATCCAGTCAGCCATGGCAGATATGCAGACCTCCTTCCACACTGATTTACACAATGTACACAGAAGTATGCAGTCAGATATCGTAGACCTGCAATCCAAAATTCAAAGCGGGTTCACAGGATTGCAATGTGTCTTGCAGAGTGGCATAGCTGAACATCTGACAGCTGTGAGGACTGGATTAGGCAACCTTCAGGATGTTCTTTGCAGAGGCCTGTCAGATATAAGGGATACCGTTCACACTGGCCTTATCCAGGGGGATTCAAGCATTCAGAAAGTGCACGCAACAGTGCTGGAGGGTTTAGCTCAGATCAGCGAGGAAGCTGACTCTGTGGTCAGCCTCCTCACTGAAGTGGTGGACAACCAAAGCTCTGCACAGTCCAGCAGGACCGATGTCTTTGACACACCAGGTGGCTTAAGAGAACAGGAAGAGAACACAGTTACTAATGGGAATGAGTCCTCCAATGGAACTGGGTTCTCCAAATGTAGGCAGGGGAGAGTAACCCGTACCTCCTGCAGCAAAAGCACCACGTTAGATAAAGAACCGTTAGTGCCCACACGGAAAAGTCCGCGAAAGAAGAAGTGGAAGGGTAGAAAATGTAAATAGTAACCACACATTATTGAATAAAATTACATTTTTCACAAACCTTTGACTTATGCTCATTATTAGTTGGATTGCTGTGTATTAGAATTCTTGAAAGGTGGGTTGCACAGTGCAATAATATTCCAGTTTTTTTACACATGGGACACTTTCAGATGCTCGATTTGTTTCTATCGATTAATTTGGATTATTTACTCTTTGCTGCTGTCGTTTGAAATGTAGCCGGAGTAAATTGTTTCTTGTTGTAATGTTGCTGTTTTGAAAGATTTGAAATGATATTGCTGTCTGGCAGTGTTGTACTGCAGACATTTACAGAGCATATCAGAGGGTGGATCACCGAGGCATACTGCAGGATCATTGTCAAGTATGTCCTGTTACTCGTGGGGTCATTCTGGTGCAGAAGGAGGCCATTTGTCCTCCAGTCCATGCTGGCTCTGTGTCGAGGAATCCAGTCAGTCCCATTCCCCCACTCTATCCATGTAGCCCTACAGTTTATTGCCCTCACATTCCCATCCAATTTCCTTTCCTCTAACAATAGATGAGTGGAATCCATGATAATTGCCTCAAACCTTCCTCAGCCTTAAGTAGGGAATCGCTGACCAGCGCCACAATCACACATTACCAAAGCCCCCGTGTCTCCCCAGGGAGATGACACGTCATAGCTAAACCTTATAAAGCTCTATCCCTTTCTGATCACTGTGCACAATACCAAGTTATTCATCTAACTTTGTACCTTTGGAGTCGTACTTGACCCTGAGATGAGCTATCGACCACAGGTCCCAGCCACCATGAAGGCCGCTTATTTCCACCACCTTAACTTGGCCCCATCTCAGGTTATCCACTGCTGAAACCTTCGTTCATCATCTCCAGCCCTATTTCAATGCCCTCTGTCTGGTCTCTCACACTCTACCCTGTGTAAACCTCAGATCACCCAAAACTCTGCTGTCGTTCTTACTTGCACCAAGTTCTGTTCACCTATCACCTCCATGCTCACTGATCTATTGGCTCCAAGTCAAACAACTTGATTGGAACATTCTCATGCTTTTTAAACCTCTCTGTGGTCTGCCCCCTTTCCTATCTGTGATCTCCTCCAGCCCCACAACCCTCCAAGATATCTGCGCTCCTCTACTTCTGGACTCCTGAGCATCCCTGATTTGAATTGGTAGCTGTGCAGAGTCTGCACGTTCTCCCCATGTCTGCGTGGGTTTCCTCCGGGTGCTCCGGTTTCCTCCCACAGTCCAAAGATGTACAAGTTAGGTGGATTGGCCACGCTAAATTGCCCCTTAGTGCCCAGAAGGTTAGGTGGGGTTACAGGGCGTGGGCCTCGGTAGGGTGCCCTTTCAAAGGGTCGATGCAGACTCAATGGGCCTCCTTCTCTACTGTAGGGATTCCATGTCACCTTCTCATGGTGCCCTCTTGTTTATTGTCTCACTGACAACTGGCAGCAATCTTCCTTATAATCCTTCATAATCCTCACATCTATAAATACTCTCTCCTAAAATGTTTATGAATAGTGTAAACAGCATCTAATCCCAAAGCAGATTCCCACTGAACCATCAAACATTATTATCTCCCATTAATGATCACCTTCTGCATTAATTCTGTTGCCCGGCATGTCTTCTGCTCATTCCATCTATATTCCATTGGCCTTCATCTCTCTTTAAAGGCCTTCCAGGTTCTTTTAGTCCATGTTGACTAAAAACAATAAATACGGCCATCTATTTTCTTTGAAAAAGAAGCGATATTCCATCTTCTCTCCTTGTTTGGGATGGTTGCATGAAAACTAAATTTCACGTTGAAGTCGGTTTGGAAAGAGAGTGGTTTGAGTGTTGTTAAAAGCCAGGATAGAAAAAGAATAAGCCAATCTCTTTGAGTTTAAAACTGAACGTACTTGCTGTCCTGAATGGGTTTTTTTCTCTCTTTGTAGAAAAGTGTAACGAATTGATAAGAGAAAATCAGGTAATTACTTCTTTTTAAACTTTGCTGTTAAATAATTGCTATACCCTCACCTGCCACTTTACCAGTTCTCAAATTTGATGGGGATTTTTAATTGCATGTGACTGATAGTTTCAGTTATATGTATTAACATTCTTGAAGAACATTAGAGATGCTCCTCTCCCCAACAATCCAAAACTAAACATATAATAGCGCCCAACAATCCAAAACTAAACATTTAACAGCGCTACATAATATTTTCCCACTTTCCATCACGCAGTCAGGTGAACTCAGCCAACTTTATTCTGGGAGGGAAAGTCATTGAATTTGCCCCATTTCCTGGGCCAGTCTAATCGTCCAGCTTTTCATTTTTAGCATCACAGACAAGAGCTTCGTCCATCAGAAATCCAGGCACCAAGCCATTAACCCTAAACATTAATCCTAACCTTAACTTACTGGGTAGTCCCAGAGGAGAAAACCATCGTACCCAGATACTGAATTTTAGGCTGTAGGAATTTTAAGCTCATGGGGGAACTAGAGATGCTCCTTTTAACTTCTTCAAATTTATTGAAAATCTTATTTTGCAGACAGTCTGAAGTCCAATCCCTGGCAGTGAAACCAATGGATTTTTTTTGGTAAACGTGCAAAAGAGTGTTCACAAGGTGTACATATTTTTAACCGGTCTAGAATTCCATTAACATATTGCAAAGTCAAATATTACAGCAGCACATTAAACAATCTTACGGTGATCCTCAAAAATCAAAAAATAAATAAATAGGATTTTTAAATCTTGTTATTAAAAACCATTTTAATTACATTTAAAAAATGTATCACTCTGATCTGCTAAAGGGTGGTCAAAATGTGTATTGACAGTTCTCCAAAAAACATCACGATTGTAGGCTTATCGGTATTCACATCACAACGCCTTGCGAGATTTCGTTAGGTCTCACAAGGCACAGCAAGGTGGCTACATCCTGGGAGAGGGATCACCCAGCATTTAGCGGTCAGGTAGCACTGCACTACCTTTCGGGTGTAATGTGGCCGGAAGATCTCATCCTCTATAAACCGTGAAGTGGACAGTGTAGAACTTGGAAAGGACATGGACAAGTGGGTGGAGTGGGCAGAGAGGGGGCAGATGCAGTTCAATGTGGAGAAGTGTGAGGTGATTCGCTTTGGCAGGAAGAACATGGAGACGATATAAAATACAGGGTTAAATTCTTGCTAATGCTTCCAATGCCACAGTAAACATAAAGTGCAGAAGGGCTCCCACTTAATATCCCATATTGAGCCACCAGATAGCTCCTGATCCCGCCCTCCTACATTCCCTGGCACCCAGAGTCAAACACTGAAAGGCTCTCTGTCCGTCACTCCTTCCTGATTGATGCGCTGGAACTCATTACCCGGCAGAGATAGCAGCCCTGGAGTGGTCAAGGGGAGAGAGCTAGCCTCTTCAGGAACAGTTGCTGAGGGGGAGAGAGGGTGACGGTTAGGATAAGAGTCAAATCTCAGCCAGACCTACAAGTAACATGTCAGGAGGGTTGAAATCAGCTGCCAGGAGGGAGCAGCTTACAATGATGATCGTACTGTACATTCATGTATTAAATTCACAGCTACTGATCCAGATGGACAGTACGAGGGGGGGGGGGGGTTAAATTTCCAGTGATCTCTTCCATTCCGCTGCTAGATCTGCAGCCCACGATCCGAGGGAATTCCGGTTAAAGATAACGGTCACTCGGGATTGATTACACCACCAGGTAATTGGAAATTCAGTGCCTGTCCAAAGACGGGAGCACACCCCCTATTCAGTTAGACTATGATTGCTCTGTCTCTTAACGGCATTTGTTCCATATTCCTTCATACTCCAGAACCCCCCCCCCCACCCCCAAAAAGAAAATCTCACCCCAGAAAATCTTAACTCAGGCTAATAGACTTTTCCATGTTTTAGAAACTTTTTTTAACTTGGCAAAACAGAGTGAGCTAAGAGAAGGTAGGAGTCTGAATGAGAGATTCTGCCATAACCCCCAGGGCTGTGGGCCACGCGCTGGGAAATGGGATCAGTGCGGTCAGCTCTTGCTTGACCAGTGTGGACACAATGGGCTGATTGGCCTCTGCGCTGTAAACGTCGATGAATCTGTCCATTGGAAGGGAGGCTCAATTACCTGAGGAAGGAGAAAAGACAAAGATCACGGACAGACTGAGAATTTTCAGGAACAAAGATCGCACGCTCCAGAGGCACACTCTAAACGTATTTTAAACTACAATTAAGCCACACAGTGGCCAGATTGTATAAGGACAGTATGGGCTGTTTACAGAGACACGTAATCGCACTAAATGAAGACTTAGCAATTTATAATGGTGACAAAGGTCAGGGTGACGGTGGCACAGTGGTTAGCACTGCTGCCTCACAGCACCAGGGGCCCGGGTTCAATTCCGGCCTCGGAACTGTCTGTGCGGAGTCTGCACATTCTCCGCGTGTCTGCTTGGGTTTCCTCCGGGTGCTCCGGTTTCCTCCCACAGTCCAAAGATGATGTGGAGATGCCGGCGTTGGACAGATGAAGGAGCTGCGCTCCGAAAGCTAGTGATTCCAAATAAACCTGTTGGACTTTAACTTGGTGTTGTATGACTTCTTACTGAGTCCAAAGGTATGAGGGTTAGATGGATTGGCCATGATAAATTGTCCCTTAGTGTCCAGGGATGTGCAGGTTAGATGGATTGGCCGTGATAAATTGTCCCTTAGTGTCCAGGGATGTGCAGGTTAGATGGATTGGCCGTGTTAAATTGTCCCTTAGTGTCCAGGGATGTGCAGGTTAGATGGATTGGCCGTGATAAATTGTCCCTTAGTGTCCAGGGATGTGCAGGTTAGGTGGATTGACCGTGATAAATTGTCCCTTAGTGTCCAGGGATGTACAGGTTAGGTGGATTGGCCGTGATAAATTGTCCCTTAGTGTCCAGGGATGTACAGGTTAGGTGGATTGGCCGTGATAAATTGTCCCTTAGTGTCCAGGGATGTACAGGTTAGGTGGATTGGCCGTGATAAATTGTCCCTTAGTGTCCAGGGATGTGCAGGTTAGGTGGATTGGCCGTGATAAATTGTCGCTTAGTGTCCAGGGATGTACAGGTTAGGTGGAGTGGCCGTGATAAATTGTCCCTTAGTGTCCATTGATGTGCAGGTTAGGTGGATTGGCCGTGATACATTGTCCCTTAGTGTCCAGGGATGTACAGGTTAGGTGGATTGGCCGTGATAAATTGTCCCTTAGTGTCCAGGGATGTACAGGTTAGGTGGATTGGCCGTGATAAATTGTCCCTTAGTGTCCAGGGATGTTCAGGTTAGGTGGATTGGCCGTGATAAATTGTCCCTTAGTGTCCAGGGATGTACAGGTTTGGTGGATTGGCCATGTTAAATTGTCCCTTAGTGTCCAGGGATGTACAGGTTAGGTGGATTGACCGTGATAAATTGTCCCTTAGCGTCCAGGGATGTACAGGTTTGGTGGATTGACTGTGTTAAATTGTCCCTTAGTGTCCAGGGATGTACAGGTTAGGTGGATTGGCCGTGATAAATTGTCCCTTAGTGTCCAGGGATGTACAGGTTAGGTGGATTGGCCGTGATAAATTGTCCCTTAGTGTCCAGGGATGTACAGGTTAGGTGGATTGGCCGTGTTAAATTGTCCCTTAGTGTCCAGGGATGTACAGGTTAGGTGGATTGGCCATGATAAATTGTCCCTTAGTGTCCAGGGATGTACAGGTTAGGTGGATTGGCCGTGGTAAATTGTCCCTTAGTGTCCAGGGATGTACAGGTTAGGTGGATTGGCCGTGTTAAATTGTCCCTTAGTGTCCAGGGATGTACAGGTTAGGTGGATTGGCCGTGATAAATTGTCCCTTACTGTCCAGGGATGTGCAGGTTAGGTGGATTGGCCATGATAAATTGTCCCTTAGTGTCCAGGGATGTACAGGTTAGGTGGATTGGCCGTGATAAATTGTCCCTTAGTGTCCAGGGATGTACAGGTTAGGTGGATTGGCCGTGTTAAATTGTCCCTTAGTGTCCAGGGATGTACAGGTTAGGTGGATTGGCCATGATAAATTGTCCCTTAGTGTCCAGGGATGTACAGGTTAGGTGGATTGGCCGTGGTAAATTGTCCCTTAGTGTCCAGGGATGTACAGGTTAGGTGGATTGGCCGTGTTAAATTGTCCCTTAGTGTCCAGGGATGTACAGGTTAGGTCGATTGGCCGTGATAAATTGTCCCTTAGTGTCCAGGGATGTGCAGGTTAGGTGGATTGGCCATGATAAATTGTCCCTTAGTGTCCGGGGATGTGCAGGTTAGGTGGATTGGCCGTGATAAATTGTCCCTTAGTGTCCAGGGATGTGCAGGTTAGGTGGATTGGCCGTGATAAATTGTCCCTTAGTGTCCAGGGATGTACAGGTTAGGTGGATTGGCCGTGATAAATTGCCCCTTAGTGTCCAGGGATGTACAGGTTAGGTGGATTGGCCGTGATAAATTGTCCCTTAGTGTCCGGGGATGTGCAGGTTAGCTGGATTGACCGTGATAAATTGTCCCTTAGTGTCCAGGAATGTACAGGTTAGGTGGATTGGCCGTGTTAAATTGTCCCTTAGTGTCCAGGGATGTACAGGTTAGGTGGATTGACCGTGATAAATTGTCCCTCAGTGTCCAGGGATGTGCAGGTTAGGTGGATTGGCCATGATAAATTGTCCCTCAGTGTCCAGGGATGTACAGGTTAGGTGGATTGGCCATGATAAATTGTCCCTCAGTGTCCAGGGATGTACAGGTTAGGTGGATTGACCGTGATAAATTGTCCCTCAGTGTCCAGGGATGTGCAGGTTAGGTGGATTGGCCATGATAAATTGTCCCTCAGTGTCCAGGGATGTACAGGTTAGGTGGATTGACCGTGATAAATTGTCCCTTAGTGTCCAGGGATGTACAGGTTAGGTGGATTGGCCGTGTTAAATTGTCCCTCAGTGTCCAGGGATGTACAGGTTAGGTGGATTGGCTGTGATAAATTGTCCCTTAGTCTCCAGGGATGTGCAGGTTAGGTGGATTGGCCGTGATAAATTGTCCCTTAGTGTCCAGGATGTACAGGTTAGGTGGATTGGCCGTGTTAAATTGTCCCTTAGTGTCCAGGGATGTACAGGTTAGGTGGATTGGCCGTGTTAAATTGTCCCTTAGTGTCCAGGATGTACAGGTTAGGTGGATTGGCCGTGATAAATTGTCCCTTAGTGTCCAGGGATGTACAGGTTAGGTGGATTGGCCGTGATAAATTGTCCCTTAGTGTCCAGGGATGTACAGGTTAGGTGGATTGGCCGTGATAAATTGTCCCTTAGTGTCCAGGGATATACAGGTTAGGTGGATTGACCGTGTTAAATTGTCCCTTAGTGTCCAGGGATGTACAGGTTAGGTGGATTGGCCATGATAAATTGTCCCTTCGTGTCCAGGGATGTGCAGGTTAGGTGGATTGGCCGTGATAAATTGTCCCTTAGTCTCCAGGATGTACAGGTTAGGTGGATTGGCCGTGATAAATTGCCCCTTAGTGTCCAGGGGTGTACAGGTTAGGTGGATTGGCCATGTTAAATTGTCCCTTAGTGTCCAGGGATGTGCAGGGTAGGTGGATTGGCCACGCTAAATTGCCCCTTAATTGTAAAAAATTAATTGGGTACTCTAAATTTATAAAAACAAAGTGATAGATAATTTCTACGGTTCACAGTTCTCTGGCCCCTCTGAGGGGGCAGCACGGTAGCATTGTGGATAGCACAATTGCTTCACAGCTCCAGGGTCCCAGGTTCGATTCCGGCTTGGGTCACTGTCTGTGCGGAGTCTGCATGTCCTCCCCGTGTCTGCGTGGGTTTCCTCCGGGTGCTCCGGTTTCCTCCCACAGCCCAAAGATGTGCAGGTTAGGTGGATCAGCCATGATAAATTGTCCTTAGTGTCCAAAATTGCCCTTGGTGTTGGGTGAGGTTACTGGGTTATGGGGATAGGGTGAAGGTGTTGACCTTGGGTAGGGCGCTCTTTCCAAGGGCCAGTGCAGACTCGATGGACTGAATGGCCTCCTCCTGCACTGTAAATCCTTTGATAATCTATGAAAACTCCCCCTCATCTGCGTCTTAAATGGGTGACACCTTATTCTGAAACTATAGCCCCTGGTTCTAGAATCCCCCCTTTCAACATGTGCCCTGTCAAACCCCCTCAGAGTCTTGCATAAGATCACCTCTCATTCCTCCAAACTCCAATGAGTATGGTGTCACGAAGCAGGCTGATGTTATAAGAACATAAGAACTAGGAGCAGGAGTCGGCCATCTGGCCCCTCGAGCCTGTTCCGCCGTTCAATGAGATCATGGCTGATCTTTTGTGGACTCAGCTCCACTTTCCAGCCCGAACACCATAACCCTTAATCCCTTTATTCTTCAAAAAACTATCTATCTTTATCTTAAAAACATTTAATGAAGGAGCCTCAACTGCTTCACTGGGCAAGGAATTCCATAGATTCACAACCCTTTGGGTGAAGAAGTTCCTCCTAAACTCAGTCCTAAATCTACTTCCCGTTATTTTGAGGCTATGCCCCCTAGTTCTGCTTTCACTCGCCAGTGGAAACAACCTGCCCGCATCTATCCTATCTATTCCCTTCATAATTTTATATGTTTCCATAAGATCCCCCCTCATCCTTCTAAATTCCAACGAGTACAGTCCCAGTCTACTCAACCTCTCCTCGTAATCCAACCCCTTCAGATCTGGGATTAACCTAGTGAATCTCCTCTGCACAACCTCCAGTGCCAGTACGTTCTTTCTCAAGTAAGGAGACCAAAACTGAATATAATACTCCAGGTGTGGCCTCACTAACACCTTATACAATTGCAGCATAACCTCCCTAGTCCCAAACTCCATCCCTCTAGCAATGAAGGATAAAATTCCATTTGCCTTCTTAATCACCTGTTGCACCTGTAAACCCTGTTATCGGGCAGGGTCGTGGGGGGTGGGGGTGGGGGTGTAGTTTTATTTTGTTTCGGTTTGAGGAGACAAGTGAAACCGTAGTGAGAATAAACAGCCCAATCGTCTTGTAACAATTATTAAAGACTATTTATTGAGGGAACGAACAGACCAACACACATGAACAGGATGATGGTTACTGAACTACACACACAGTTTACATGGCACATACCCCAAAATACGATACCTGAACTTAAGGCCTCACTGTTTCCCCAGACAATATCGAAATTTACCGCACCATACAGGGATGAAACTCAAGTCTGGGGAACGTCTTTTCCTGGTCCAGCGAAGATATTTTAAACTGCCGTTAGAAGGTTTTTTGCACTGCCCTGGCTCTAAGATATAGAGACATGTTTCATATGAACTTTACCCCTAGGCTGCTCGCGGCAGAAACCAGCTGTGAGGCTGGGTGGCTGGAAACTGGCCTGTCTGCTTTCTGAGACTGGTTAACTGCTTCCTTGGCTTCCCAGTATCTGGTCAATTATACCTTTGTTCCTCTTTGATTATGCCTACTTGTATTCGGCTGTCTCCCCCCATCAACTTCCTTGACTGTACATTAACATATGTATATCTCAAGGATGTTCCCAATTGTCCATAAGCGGTTTCTCCTCATAAACTACCCCCACTTAAATATTTTCTCAACTGCCCCCTAATCTCGTTGATTGGCGTCAGGCAGGCAGGAGTCCTGCCCCTCGCTCAGGAGGAAGAGCCGCATTCGTGAGCTGACAGCCAGTCAGCTCCCTCGACCCTGCAACCCCAAGATGCAGCAGGAGAGAGAAGTGGGACTGCAGAGGCCAGGTCCCAGGATTCGAGGGAGAAGTGTGTTTCAGGGATCTCGGGGCAGGGAGGGGAGGAGAGGATTAGGGATTGGGTGTACGGGGGGGGGAGGGGGGGGGGGGATTGGTGTCTCAGGCGAGAGATGGTTGGTGGGGGAGGAGGGGGGGGGGGAAGGGAGGTGCTGACATTGGACTTTAAGGGACGAGGAGCAATCAAAGTTAAAAAGGGGCTTCTGATGGTGCCCACTTCTCCCACTTCCCGCCCGAGGCCGGAACCCCATTATTTCTGGCCACCCCCACATCCTGGATCTCCTCCATTGAGGCCGGGGGGGAAACGGTTCTTCAGAGGTCACTAATTGTCCCCTGCAGGGCCTCAATTGGGACGAGGGCAGAGAGCTTGTCCCATACCTCACCTGGCCCGGTGCAAAATCGCTGGGAAGTCGGGTGGGCAGAAATCCAGCGGGAAACCCATCCATGGAATTTTACACTAACTTACAGAGACCCCACCCCTGCGGGGGAGTGTAAATGCAGGCCCAGGAGAATATGCAAGATTCAGTGGCATACTTCCAGGGATGAGAAACGTCAGTGATGAGGAGAGATTGGAGAGGGTTGGGAATGTTCCCCTGGGAGAGAAGGAGGCTGGGAGGGGATTGGATCGAGATGGTCAAACTCACGAGAGGGCTGGACAGAGTCGATGGGGGAAATTGTTCCCGTTCGGGGGGGGGAAGGATCAGGAACGAGAGGGTCACAGGTTGAAGGTTATGGGTGAAGGAATCAGTGGAGACTCGAGGGGAACCGGTTTCACCCGGCGAGTGGTTAGGATCTGGAATGTGCTGCCCGAGAGGGTGGAGGAGGCCGGGTTCAATCGAGGGTCTGGAATGTGCTGTCTGAGAGGGTGGAGGAGGCCGGGTTCAATCGAGGGTCTGGAATGTGCTTCCTGAGAGGGTGGAGGAGGCCGGGTTCAATCGAGGGTCTGGAATGTGCTGTCTGAGAGGGTGGAGGGGGCCGGGTTCAATCGAGGGTCTGGAATGTGCTGTCTGAGAGGGTGGAGGAGGCCGGGTTCAATCGAGGGTCTGGAATGTGCTTCCTGAGAGGGTGGAGGAGGCCGGGTTCAATCGAGGGTCTGGAATGTGCTGCCCGAGAGGGTGGAGGAGGCTGGGTTCAATCGAGGGTCTGGAATGTGCTGCCTGAGAGGGTGGAGGAGGCCGGGTTCAATCGAGGGTCTGGAATATGCTGTCTGAGAGTGTGGAGGAGGCCGGGTTCAATCGAGGGTCTGGAATGTGCTGTCTGAGAGGGTGGAGGGGGCCGGGTTCAATCGAGGGTCTGGAATGTGCTGTCTGAGAGGGTGGAGGAGGCCGGGTTCAATCGAGGGTCTGGAATGTGCTGTCTGAGAGGGTGGAGGAGGCCGGGTTCAATCGAGGGTCTTGAATGTGCTGTCTGAGAGGGTGGAGGAGGCCGGGTTCAATCGAGGGTCTGGAATGTGCTGTCTGAGAGGGTGGAGGGGGCCGGGTTCAATCGAGGGTCTGGAATGTGCTCCCCGAGAGGGTGGAGGGGGCCGGGTTCAATCGAGGGTCTGGAATGTGCTGTCTGAGAGGGTGGAGGAGGCCGGGTTCAATCGAGGGTCTGGAATGTGCTGTCTGAGAGGGTGGAGGAGGCTGGGTTCAATCGAGGGTCTGGAATGTGCTGCCCGAAAGGGTGGAGGAGGCCGGGTTCTATCGAGGGTCTGGAATGTACTGTCTGAGAGGGTGGAGGAGGCCGGGTTCAATCGAGGGTCTGGAATGTGCTGTCCGAGAGGGTGGAGGAGGCCGGGTTCAATCGAGGGTCTGGAATGTGCTGTCTGAGTGGGTGGAGGAGGCCGGGTTCAATCGAGGGTCTGGAATGTGCTGTCTGAGAGGGTGGAGGAGGCCGGGTTCAATCGAGGGTCTGGAATGTGCTGCCCGAAAGGGTGGAGGAGGCCGGGTTCTATCGAGGGTCTGGAATGTACTGTCTGAGAGGGTGGAGGGGGCCGGGTTCAATCGAGGGTCTGGAATGTGCTGTCCGAGAGGGTGGAGGAGGCCGGGTTCAATCGAGGGTCTGGAATGTGCTGTCTGAGTGGGTGGAGGAGGCCGGGTTCAATCGAGGGTCTGGAATGTGCTGTCTGAGAGGGTGGAGGAGGCCGGGTTCAATCGAGGGTCTGGAATGTGCTTCCTGAGAGGGTGGAGGAGGCCGGGTTCAATCGAGGGTCTGGAATGTGCTGCCCGAGAGGGTGGAGGAGGCTGGGTTCAATCGAGGGTCTGGAATGTGCTGCCTGAGAGGGTGGAGGAGGCCGGGTTCAATCGAGGGTCTGGAATGTGCTGTCTGAGAGGGTGGAGGAGGCCGGGTTCAATCGAGGGTCTGGAATGTGCTGTCTGAGAGGGTGGAGGGGGCCGGGTTCAATCGAGGGTCTGGAATGTGCTGTCTGAGAGGGTGGAGGGGGCCGGGTTCAATCGAGGGTCTGGAATGTGCTGCCCGAGAGGGTGGAGGGGGCCGGGTTCAATCGAGGGTCTGGAATGTGCTGTCTGACAGGGTGGAGGAGGCCGGGTTCAATCGAGGGTCTGGAATGTGCTGCCCGAGAGGGTGGAGGGGGCCGGGTTCAATCGAGGGTCTGGAATGTGCTGTCTGAGAGGGTGGAGGAGGCCGGGTTCAATCGAGGATCTGGAATGTGCTGTCTGAGAGGGTGGAGGAGGCCGGGTTCAATCGAGGGTCTGGAATGTGCTGTCTGAGAGGGTGGAGGGGGCCGGGTTCAATCGAGGGTCTGGAATCTGCTCCCCGAGAGGGTGGAGGAGGCCGGGTTCAATCGAGGGTCTGGAATGTGCTGTCTGAGAGGGTGGAGGAGGCCGGGTTCAATCGATGGTCTGGAATGTGCTGTCTGAGAGGGTGGAGGGGGCCGGGTTCAATCGAGGGTCTGGAATGTGCTGTCTGAGAGGGTGGAGGAGGCCGGGTTCAATCGAGGGTCTGGAATGTGCTGTCTGAGAGGGTGGAGGAGGCCGGGTTCAATCGAGGGTCTGGAATGTGCTGTCTGAGAGGGTGGAGGAGGCCGGGTTCAATCGAGGGTCTGGAATGTGCTGTCTGAGAGGGTGGAGGAGGCCGGGTTCAATCGAGGGTCTGGAATGTGCTGTCTGAGAGGGTGGAGGAGGCCGGGTTCAATCGAGGGTCTGGAATCTGCTGTCTGAGAGGGTGGAGGAGGCCGGGTTCAATCGAGGGTCTGGAATGTGCTGCCCGAGAGGGTGGAGGGGGCCGGGTTCAATCGAGGGTCTGGAATGTGCTGTCTGAGAGGGTGGAGGAGGCCGGGTTCAATCGAGGGTCTGGAATGTGCTGTCTGAGAGGGTGGAGGGGGCCGGGTTCAATCGAGGGTCTGGAATGTGCTCCCCGAGAGGGTGGAGGAGGCCGGGTTCAATCGAGGGTCTGGAATGTGCTGTCTGAGAGGGTGGAGGAGGCCGGGTTCAATCGAGGGCCTGGAATGTGCTGTCTGAGAGGGTGGAGGAGGCCGGGTTCAATCGAGGGTCTGGAATGTGCTGTCTGAGAGGGTGGAGGAGGCCGGGTTCAATCGAGGGTCTGGAATGTGCTGCCCGAGAGGGTGGAGGGGGCCGGGTTCAATCGAGGGTCTGGAATGTGCTGTCTGAGAGGGTGGAGGAGGCCGGGTTCAATCGAGGGTCTGGAATGTGCTCCCCGAGAGGGTGGAGGAGGCCGGGTTCAATCGAGGGTCTGGAATGTGCTGTCTGAGAGGGTGGAGGGGGCCGGGTTCAATCGAGGGTCTGGAATGTGCTGCCTGAGAGGGTGGAGGAGGCCGGGTTCAATCGAGGGTCTGGAATGTGCTGTCTGAGAGGGTGGAGAGGGCCGGCTTCAATCGAGGGTCTGGAATGTGCTGTCTGAGAGGGTGTAGGAGGCCGGGTTCAATCGAGGGTCTGGAATGTGCTGTCTGAGAGGGTGGAGGGGGCCGGGTTGAATCGAGGGTCTGGAATGTGCTGTCTGAGAGGGTGGAGGAGGCCGGGTTCAATCGAGGGTCTGGAATGTGCTGCCTGAGAGGGTGGAGGAGGCCGGGTTCAATCGGGGGTCTGGAATGTGCTGTCTGAGAGGGTGGAGGAGGCCGGGTTCAATCGAGGGTCTGGAATGTGCTGTCTGAGAGGGTGGAGGAGGCCGGGTTCAATCGAGGGTCTGGAATGTGCTGTCTGAGAGGGTGGAGGAGGCCGGGTTCAATCGAGGGTCTGGAATGTGCTGTCTGAGAGGGTGGAGGGGGCCGGGTTCAATCGAGGGTCTGGAATGTGCTGTCTGAGAGGGTGGAGGAGGCCGGGTTCAATCGAGGGTCTGGAATGTGCTGTCTGAGAGGGTGGAGGGGCCGGGTTCAATCGAGGGTCTGGAATGTGCTATCTGAGAGGGTGGAGGAGGCCGGGTTCAATCGAGGGTCTGGAATGTGCTGTCTGAGAGGGTGGAGGAGGCCGGGTTCAATCGAGGGTCTGGAATGTGCTGTCTGAGAGGGTGGAGGAGGCCGGGTTCAATCGAGGGTCTGGAATGTGCTGTCTGAGAGGGTGGAAGAGGCCGGGTTCAATCGAGGGTCTGGAATGTGCTGCCCGAGAGGGTGGAGGGGGCCGGGTTCAATCGAGGGTCTGGAATGTGCTGTCTGAGAGGGTGGAGGGGGCCGGGTTCAATCGAGGGTCTGGAATGTGCTGCCCGAGAGGGTGGAGGAGGCCGGGTTCAATCGAGGGTCTGGAATGTGCTGTCTGAGGGGGTGGAGGGGGCCGGGTTCAATCGAGGGTCTGGAATGTGCTGTCTGAGAGGGTGGAGGAGGCCGGGTTCAGTCGAGGGTCTGGAATGTGCTGTCTGAGAGGGTGGAGGAGGCCGGATTCAATCGAGGGTCTGGAATGTGCTGTCTGAGAGGGTGGAGGGGGCCGGGATCAATCGAGGGTCTGGAATGTGCTGTCTGAGAGGGTGGAGGAGGCCGGGTTCAATCGAGGGTCTGGAATGTGCTGTCTGAGAGGGTGGAGGAGGTCGGGTTCAATCGAGGGTCTGGAATGTGCTGTCTGAGAGGGTGGAGGAGGCCGGGTTCAATCGAGGGTCTGGAATGTGCTGCCCGAGAGGGTGGAGGAGGCCGGGTTCAATCGAGGGTCTGGAATGTGCTGTTTGAGAGGGTGGAGGAGGCCGGGTTCAATCGAGGGTCTGGAATGTGCTGTCTGAGAGGGTGGAGGAGGCCGGGTTCAATCGAGGGTCTGGAATGTGCTGTCGGAGAGGGTGGAGGAGGCCGGGTTCAATCGAGGGTCTGGAATGTGCTGTCTGAGAGGGTGGAGGAGGCCGGGTTCAATCGAGGGTCTGGAATGTGCTGTCCGAGAGGGTGGAGGAGGCCGGGTTCAATCGAGGGTCTGGAATGTGCTGTCTGAGAGGGTGGAGGAGGCCGGGTTCAATCGAGGGTCTGGAATGTGCTGTCTGAGAGGGTGGAGGAGGCCGGGTTCAATCGAGGGTCTGGAATGTGCTGTCTGAGAGGGTGGAGGAGGCCGGGTTCAATCGAGGGTCTGGAATGTGCTGCCCGAGAGGGTGGAGGCCGGGTTCAATCGAGGGTCTGGAATGTGCTGTCTGAGAGGGTGGAGGAGGTCGGGTTCAATCGAGGGTCTGGAATGTGCTGTCTGAGAGTGTGGAGGGGGCCGGGTTCAATCGAGGGTCTGGAATGTGCTGTCTGAGAGGGTGGAGGGGGCCGGGTTCAATCGAGGGTCTGGAATGTGCTGTCTGAGAGGGTGGAGGAGGCCGGGTTCAATCGAGGGTCTGGAATGTGCTGTCTGAGAGGGTGGAGGAGGCCGGGTTCAATCGAGGGTCTGGAATGTGCTGTCTGAGAGGGTGGAGGAGGCCGGGTTCAATCGAGTGTCTGGAATGTGCTGTCTGAGAGGGTGGAGGAGGCCGGGTTCAATCGAGGGTCTGGAATGTGCTGTCTGAGAGGGTGGAGGGGGCCGGGTTCAATCGAGGGTCTGGAATATGCTGCCCGAGGGGGTGGAGGGGGCCGGGTTCAATCGAGGATTTCCGGACGGACTCGGAGCGCTGTGGAAGAGGTAAAAATGTAATGTCAGGATGACGGGGAAGAATGCGGAAGTGGATGAGTTGCTCTTGCAGTGAACCAGCAGAGACGCAGTTGGCTGACTGGCCTATTCCTGTAATTATTCTACATTCCTCCCAGTCAATCAACTTTCTCTAATCTGCCGCACCGTGCATTTTTGAATTTGGTAGCACCTCGTGCTTCTGAAGTCAAAGGGTACTGGGTTCCAGTCTCACTTCAATAAAAATAGATCATGTTAACACTCCAGCTCAGTGCCGAGGGAGTGCCGCACTCAGAGGCTCTGCCTTTCAGACGTGGGGCGAGGGTCTCGCCCCAGAGGTGTCACTGGGATACCCGCCTGCCTGTGCGTAAGATTCCTACGTAACAGTAGTGACTCCACTTCAAACAAAGAACAAAGAAATGTACAGCACAGGAACAGGCCCTTCGGCCCTCCAAGCCCGTGCCGACCATGCTGCCCGACTAAACTACAATCTTCTACACTTCCGGGGTCCGTATCCCTCTATTCCCATCCTATTCATATATTTGTCAAGATGCCCCTTAAATGTCACTATCGTCCCTGCTTCCACCACCTCCTCCAGCAGCCGGTTCCAGGCACCCACTACCCTCTGCGTAAAAAACTTGCCTCGTACATCTACTCTAAACCTTGCCCCTCTCACCTTAAACCTATGCCCCCTAGTAATTGACCCCTCTACCCTGGGGAAAAGCCTCTGACTATCCACAAAATACCTCATTGGCTTCACAGACCTTTCTTTTTTAGATCATTGCCAAGGCTGAGCTGGGTTAACTGTTTAGGTGTAGCTTTGGCTGCATGACGGAATTGTCCGTGCTTTCTCACATAACGGCAAGGGCACACATTAACCGTTCATCTTACACCCTACTTGATGAATTAACTGTTCAGTTGATGCTGATGGAATAAGCCATCAGGTTGGGTGTAGAAGGGGCTGTTGATTCTGCGTGAGGTCTGTGGTCGGGCGCCAACTTCGCCCACCGTAAGATAACCATCACCCCATCGTCAGCCTGACGCACCTATACAAATGGTTATTATTATTGTGTTTATTGAGGAAGCAACCTGGACAAAGGTTGTAAATGTACTGGGATTTCCAAAAGACATTTGACAAGGTGCCACATTAAAGATCACCGCACAAAAGAGCTCTTGGGGTAACAAAATAGAATAGATGAAGGATTGGTTAGCTACCAGGAAGCAGAGAGGAGGGTTGGTAACCAGTGGGTTAACCACAGGGATCACTGTTGGGGGCTGAACTGATTCCTAACCCCATCAATGCATTGGGTGAAGGGTCCAAATGTTAAGTAGCTAAATTTGCTTATCCCGCCATGATAGGGCGGAAGGTGAGTTGTTTCGAAGAGGGAAAGAGTCTGAGGGAGTTAAAAGATGGAAGTGATTGGGTTAATTCCCAGGAAAACTAACAATTCACCCTAAATGCACGGCTCATTGAGCTAAGAGAAGGGTGACACTGTAATCTTTGTTTTTATCTTGTTTTGTATATCCTCCCGATGCAGAGGAGCTACCAAGAGGAAGATGAAGAGAGTGAAACTGATCATGAGAAAGAGGATGCTGGACCTTCAACGACCTGATGCGGTTGAAACTGACTGGAATAATCTTTAAACCGGTTCCAGATAGTTCCTGCTATTGAAGTTTTTATTTTTTGCAGTGGAGGTTGAAGGCGCATCACTTGTGCTCCTGGTTTCTGTCCAGTGGCGAAAGCAGAGCGCAGGAGGAAAGCTGGAGGACAAAGAGGCTTTTGCTCAGCCCTGCGCTGTGCACCCCAGCCCAGGGGAAGGCTGGCTGCTGTGTTAGCAGATACGCAGCCTCGTGGCCAGAAGCGATCGCTCTGCCCGGGTCCGGGAAAACGCCCCGAAAGTTTTCTGTTGCACATCTGTCCCATTGTCCCACCTTTGGGAAAGGCGAAGGGTGTTAATGCTGGGGTGTGGGACCGTCCCTTACTTTGGATCGCGCCAGTTGAAGCATGGGCCATGATGAATCGAGAGGGAGGAGGGGGGGGGGGTGTATAGGGAGGGAATTCCAGAGCGGTGTACTGGCCTCTTATCTCTGCTTGGTCTTCAGCTCCCTAGGCCCATCTCTCAACCCCTCTCCTCAAAAACCCATCCCTTGGATCAAGCTGTTGCCTTTCCTGGTCTTTTGTCTTTCTCACCGTCAGTGATGTGCCTTTGGAACGCTGTTAGAGCAATAAAGGTTGCAAAAGATGGACATTTATTACCACCGAGAAGGTGCTAATTGACCTCGAACTGTTGCAGTCCGAAGTATATTCTCAACGTTTTATTAAACCGCTCAACTCAGATTGAGCTGATCAAGAGATTCTTTTCACACAGAAGGCTTCCTGAAGCTTTTGTAATGTAGACATGGGCGTGTAGATTTGTGTTGGTGTATATTTAGTACAGACATATTTTCTCAACGTACACGGTTTTTAAAAACTCTGTTCCATTTTTCTACTGTCGTTTTTTTTCTCGTATTCCAATTAAATAAATATTTGTATTTAAAACCTGCTTGTGCCGACCACCAAGTGGCATTACTGAGAACATTGTCAGCTGCCCGTCCAGCGTGGGCACAGCTCCGCACCTTTCTGGGACAAAGTGGTTTGCTACAAAGATCACTGCAGGTAGCGAAGAGGACAGGTGGAGATTATCCAGTGCTCAGGAACCCCCCAGCGGCCCGCCAGCAACTGAACTGAGCTTTGCTGTCAAATGCCAGCATTTTACCTCCTCACAACGCCACAAGTGCGATGGACCATCAGAATAAAGCAGCATGAGGGGGAAACGTACCTGAGGTAGTCACACTAAATGGCCACTATTGCAACGGCCATCTTCCCAACGTACCCCTGCTTGCTGCACCTCACCTGTTAAGGGACACTCCTTTAAAACAGAGATGAGGAATTTCTCCAGCCAGAGGATGGTGAATCTGTGGAACTCTTTGCCGCAGAAGGCTGTGGAGGCCAAATCACTGAGTGTCTTTAAGACAGAGATAGATGGGTTCTTGATCAGTAAGGGGATCAGGGGTTATGGGGAGAAGGCAGGAGAATGGGGATGAGAAAATATCAGCCATGATTGAATGGCGGAGCGGACTCGATGGGCCGAGTGGCCTAATTCTGCTCCTATGTCTTATGGTTATCCAGATCCATTGCACAGTGGTTAGCACTGCTGCCGTACAGTTCCAGGGACCCGGGTTCAATTCCGGCCTCGGGTGACTGTGTGCAGTTTGCACGTTCTCCCCGTGTCTGCGTGGGTTTCCTCCGGGTGCTCTGGTTTCCTCCCACAGTCCAAGGTGGATTGGCCATGATCAATTGCCCTTAGTGTCCAAAGATTAGGTGGGGTTGTGAGGATAGGGCGGGGGGAGTGGGCCTGGACATGTCCGAAACATGTGGACATGATTTGTGGCAGTCCCGCACACCGACCACACCTGTCCTGACCCCTTCAAAGAATGTGCTCATCTGGGCCACGGTCATGTGTGCCCTGTGAACCTCCTTGAATTGTATCGGGCTAAGAGGGCGCGCCCTCCCACAATCCCGCCTCTAATTCCCTGCCCAATTCTTTTTCCCACTCTCGCTTCATCTCCCCTTTCGGAGCTCCCTCTCACTCTATGAGCTCTTTATAAATTTCCGAGACCTTTTTCTCCCCCACTTCCGTTTTCGAAACTACCTGTAACCCTGGGGCGGAAGGTGCGGAAAGATCGAAACCTGCCTCCGTGCAAAAGCCCCTCGCCTGCAGGTAGCGGAACGCATTCCCACCGGGCAGCTCAAACTCCTCCTCCAGGTCCTCCAGGCATGGAAAACTGCCGTCAACAAACAGGTCCTCAAACCGCTCGGCCCCAGCTCACTGCCACCTCTGAAACCCCCATCTAGCCCCCTCGGTGCAAACCAGTGACTGCCACAAATTGGTACCCACACCGACGCCCCCTCCACTCCCATGTGCTCCCGCCACTGTCCCCACACCCTCAGAGCCGCCACCACCACCGGACTTGTGGAGTGCCGGGCCGGCGGGAACGGCGGAAGTGCCGTTACCAGTGCCCCCAAACAGTGCCCCTACATGAGGCCGCTTCCACACCGACCCTCCCCCACTACCCACTTCCTGACGATTGCTACATTTGCCGCCCAGTAGTTTCTAAAATTCCAGAGGGCCGTCCCTCTTCCCCTCGATCCCGTTCCAGCAGCACCTTCTTTACCCATGGGGTCTTACCCGCCCACCCGGAGATCACCGCATTCACCCACTGAAAGAAAGCCTCGGGGATAAAATTAGGCAGGCACTGAAATACAAACAAAACCTTGGAGAACCGTCTGCGCCCTCCCTGTCTCCTCTCCTGTCCCCAATTGTGGCCATCCAAAATGGCCGCCCGCAAAGGATGATGGGAATTGTGGTCAGGTTGGGACACAGACAGGACAAAGCCTGTGTGTATTTGCAAACAAGAACTCAGACTTAAACCGAAACTCCCACCTGCTAGAGGCCACTCCAGGTCTCCCCAGGACAATGGGCTCCAGATTGAAACTTAACGTAAGTGGCAGACTCAGGGGCGCCTATTGACCTTATTTGGGAGTGCATACATGCCTTGGACAATAACAACTAGGACCCGCCCAGCCATCAAGGTACCGGCCCCTAATTGGCCAGAATCGATCAGGGTGATTAAAATCCTATCCCTCCATTTGATCCCTACCTGGGACCACCCAAAAGATTGGACGATAAGAGGAACTGTGCAACCAACATTCTGTCTCTTTTGGGACCAGACGCTGCCCCACCAACTGCAGCACATCGACCAGCCAAGTACAAGGAGCCGCGACCTCCCCCTTAAGACAACAGTCAGCCGAGACAAACCAGAAAACTTGCAGCCGCCACAGGTGGGGAACCAGATAAAGGCCTTATCTACCCTGCCCAGAGCCGGTCACTTGGAAGTTAAGTAAAGGTCGTTTAACTGCTAGGTATAGTTTAATGTATAGTAGCATGTAATTTATCAAGTGTAGAACCAATCCTATGTTTGATAATAAACTATAATTGTACTAAATACTGGTTGTGTGGTCATTTGTCCAATACACTCACACACTCACACATTGTGCTTATTAATAAAGGTAGAAGTCAACAAATTGGTGAATCTGATGGGGCTCGATCAGAAGTGAATTTGTTACTCCGAAAGATCCCACAACGTTGATTAAGTTGGCAAAGGGGAAAAATGAGCCACAAGTGCGAGTACCGTATTGGTCAGATAACCGAATTTCGGAAGTGTGTACTAACCGCTTGCAAAACTAAAAGAGAAGAATAGGGTAAACTCTGCAGACTTGCTGGCAAATCCAGAGGGATTGTGAACCGGAACAAAGCCATAAGCCGTACCCTTGTTCGATCGACTCTCTTGTTCCAAATTAAATAGTGAGGAAATGGCAGTGTAATTAACAGAAAAGAAGATGAATCCACAGCAAACTGAAGTAGACGTACTGACATGTCGGAGAAGTGTCCCTTGTGGAAGGATGTACTGAGGAAATACTTAAAGGGGAAAAGATGGCCCCTATGGGCAGATTTCTGCGAACACCAAGTCAGGTCCAGGGAAGATAGGACAAACTTCGCGGGAGAATTTATGCAAGATTTACAAGAAGAATGTGACAAAGTTTAAAAAGCCAATGGCCGTAGTGTGCTGCTTGGCTCAGTTAAGGGGAACCGAGGAAGTCTTGGAGACGCTCCGCGGTCAGTTAGTAGAGAAGGAGGAGGAGAATAAGATAAAGATGAAGAACATCTGGAGAAGTTAGCCGCTAAGGACGGGGAAATCACGGATGTTGACGTGCCCACCAGTCCAGTACAATCCATTTTAGCAGCTTCCAAACCCAGTACGACAGGGCCTACCAGGATACACAACGTGCTTGTCGGTAAGAGAGGGGACGGAACAGAAGTTTGCCCAGTTATAGAATAAATGTGCCAATTTACAGGCAGCTTTGAGAGCGCTCCACCAGTCAACTAAGGAGCAACAGTAAAGTACCGCTGACCACACCAAGTGTCAGCGGGAATAAGACACCATTCATTGCTTTCAGTTCAAGAGGGATTTATGTGTACCTTCGGGACAATAGGGACAGAGGAAGCGGAGATGGCTGATTGAGAGGAGTTACAGGAAAGTGCTCAGATTTATGTAATAAGAACTGAAAAACACCAACAAATTCAACAACAACTTCACACTGAAAACACCAACAAATCCAACATCAACTTCACACTGAAAACACCAACAAATTCAACAACAACTTCACACTGAAAACACCAACAAATCCAACATCAACTTCACACTGAAAACACCAACAAATCCAACAACAACTTCACACTGAAAACACCAACAAATCCAACTTCACACTGAAAACACCAACAAATCCAACAACAACTTCACACTGAAAACACCAACAAATCCAACTTCACACTGAAAACACCAACAAATCCAACAACAACTTCACACTGAAAACACCAACAAATCCAACATCAACTTTGTTGGATTTGTTGGTGTTTTCAGTGTGAAGTTGCTGTTGGATTTGTTGGTGTTTTCAGTGTGAAGTTGTTGTTGGATTTGTTGGTGTTTTCAGTGTGAAGTTGTTGTTGATTTGTTGGTGTTTTCAGTGTGAAGTTGATGTTGGATTTGTTGGTGTTTTCAGTGTGAAGTTGATGTTGGATTTGTTGGTGTTTTCTGTGTGAAGTTGTTGTTGGATTTGTTGGTGTTTTCAGTGTGAAGTTGCTGTTGGATTTGTTGGTGTTTTCAGTGTGAAGTTGATGTTGGATTTGTTGGTGTTTTCAGAGTGAAGTTGTTGTTGGATTTGTTGGTGTTTTCAGTGTGAAGTTGTTGTTGGATTTGTTGGTGTTTTCAGTGTGAAATTGTTGTTGGATTTGTTGGTGTTTTCAGTGTGAAGTTGCTGTTGGATTTGTTGGTGTTTTCAGTGTGAAGTTGATGTTGGATTTGTTGGTGTTTTCAGTGTGAAGTTGATGTTGGATTTGTTGGTGTTTTCAGTGTGAAGTTGATGTTGTATTTGTTGGTGTTTTCAGTGTGAAGTTGATGTTGGATTTGTTGGTGTTTTCAGTGTGAAGTTGATGTTGGATTTGTTGGTGTTTTCAGTGTGAAATTGTTGTTGGATTTGTTGGTGTTTTCAGTGTGAAGTTGCTGTTGGATTTGTTGGTGTTTTCAGTGTGAAGTTGATGTTGGATTTGTTGGTGTTTTCAGTGTGAAGTTGATGTTGGATTTGTTGGTGTTTTCAGTGTGAAGTTGATGTTGTATTTGTTGGTGTTTTCAGTGTGAAGTTGATGTTGGATTTGTTGGTGTTTTCAGTGTGAAGTTGATGTTGGATTTGTTGGTGTTTTCAGTGTGAAATTGTTGTTGGATTTGTTGGTGTTTTCAGTGTGAAGTTGCTGTTGGATTTGTTGGTGTTTTCAGTGTGAAGTTGATGTTGGATTTGTTGGTGTTTTCAGTGTGAAGTTGATGTTGGATTTGTTGGTGTTTTCAGTGTGAAGTTGATGTTGTATTTGTTGGTGTTTTCAGTGTGAAGTTGTTGTTGGATTTGTTGGTGTTTTCAGTGTGAAGTTGCTGTTGAATTTGTTGGTGTTTTCAGCGTGAAGTTGTTGGATTTGTTGGAGTTTTCAGTGTGAAGTTGTTGTTGGATTTGTTGGTGTTTTCAGTGTGAAGTTGATGTTGGATTTGTTGGTGTTTTCAGTGTGAAGTTGACGTTGGATTTGTTGGTGTTTTCAGTGTGAAGTTGATGTTGAATTTGTTGGTGTTTTCAGTGTGAAGTTGTTGGATTTGGTGGTGTTTTCAGTGTGAAGTTGTTGGTTTGACGGAATGTGTGGTTGTGTGTATCCCGGGCTCTTGGTCAGAGGTGTTACATGTGCTATTTTCCGATCTACTGGAATCTCGGAAGATTACACCCAATGCATCTTCCAACTCTGCAGCCATTTATTTTAGACCTTATTATGCAGGCCATCTGGTCTAGTCGACACAAACAACCAGGAAAGTACCTTGAATCCGGGCAATATCAATTGCTGCAAACAATCCCTTCCAATGGAAACACGATTGCGGTTAGTCTGGTTAACATGACCCCAACTGAGGAGCCAGAAACCCATCAGAGCTTATCAGGCCTGAGCTGAGAGAGCAAGGAGCTGTCGGCCAGTTTAACGGGTCGATAACGTTGCAGAATCAATCCCCTGCTTGCTGAGGCCTGCTGAAATATTCGGCCACGTAATCTTTCAGCCGCCTCGCCTCCCCAGCGTTTGGATCCGCTTCCCAGTCCCGCTTTAAATCCTGGAATACGAAGATCCCCGAGCAGCATTGGCATAAAGTGGGCTGTTCCCACTTTACAGATTGTTCAACCGCTTGGGCGTCGTCCACACCGTCGATTATAGCAATGAGGTTTGGTCGTCCTGTGAACATTAAGTCAGACGTTAGAATCCCCTCAGCATCCCCCCCCCCCCCCCCCCCCCCCCCCGGCGCAACACATCTGTTTTCAGACTCGTGTTAGCCGACAGTCATTTCTGTGGATACCTGAGGTTATTCATGGAGGTCCCGCTTTCTCAACCTTGTCCCTCGCCTGAGGTGTGGTGACCCTCAGGTTAAACCATCACCAGTCAGCTCTCCCCCCTCCCTCCCCCCCCGTCAAAGGGGAAAGCAGCCTCTGATCACCTGGGACTGTGGCGACGTTACCTGTGGACAGATATCTGCTTGTCCGTTACTCTGACAGAGAATGTTAACCCATCTGAAAACAAACGGGACAAAACCTAGGACCTGACTCCTCCCTCTGCAACTGGATCCTCGACTTTCTGACCCATCGACCCCAATCAGTAAGAATAAACAACTGCACCTCCCCACGATAGTCCTCAATACCGGCGCCCCGCAAGGCTGCGTACTTAGCCCCCTACTCTACTCCCTGTACACACACGACTGCGTGGCAAAACTTGGTTCCAACTCCATCTACAAGTTTGCTGACGATACGACCATAGTGGGCCGGATCTCGAATAACGATGAGTCCGAATACAGGAGGGAGATAGAGAACCTAGTGGAGTGGTGTAGCGACAACAATCTCTCCCTCAATGCCAGCAAAACTAAAGAGCTGGTCATTGACTTCAGGAAGCGGAAATTTGTACACACCCCAGTCAGCATCAACAGGGCCGAGGTGGAGATCATAGAATTTACAGTGCAGAAGGAGGCCATTCGGCCCATCGAGTCTGCACCGGCCCTTGGAAAGAGCACCCCACTTAAGCCCACACCTCCACCCTATCCCCGTAACCCAGTAACCCCTCCCAATTGTTTTGGACACTAAGGGACAATTTATCACGGCCAATCCACCTAACCTGCACGTCTTTGGACTGTGGGAGGAAACCGGAGCACCCGGAGGAAACCCACGCAGACACGGGGAGGATGTGCAGACTCCGCACAGTGACCCAAGCCGGGAATTGAACCTGGGACCCTGGCGCTGTGAAGCAACTGTGCTAACCACTGTGCTACCGTGCCGCCCTTGGTTGACAACTTAAAATTCCCAGGTATGCATATTACCAAAAATCTGTCCTGGTCCACCCACGTCGACGCTACCACCAAGAAAGCACAACAGCGCCTATACTTCCTCAGGAAACTAAGGAAATTCGGCATGTCCACATTGACACTTACCAACTTTTACAGATGCACCATAGAAAGCATCCTATCGGGCTGCATCACAGCCTGGTATGGCAACTGCTCAGCCCAGGACCGCAAGAAACTTCAGAGAGTCGTGAACACTGCCCAGTCCATCACACAAACCTGCCTCCCATCCATTGACTCCATCTACACCTCCCGCTGCCTGGGGAAAGCGGGCAGCATAATCAAAGACCCCTCCCACCCGGCTTACTCACTCTTCCAACTTCTTCCATCGGGCAGGAGATACAGAAGTCTGAGAACACGCACGAACAGACTCAAAAACAGCTTCTTCCCCACTGTCACCAGACTCCTAAACGACCCTCTTGTGGACTGACCTGACCTCTCCACACATCTTCTCTACGGAGTAGCACCACACTCCTGGAAGCTTCACCCGATGCCTGTGTCTCTGTATTTACAATGTGTATTTATCATACTCCGAGGTTTTTTATGTATGGAGCGATCAGTCTGAGCTGTACACAGAACAATACTTTTCACTGCACCTCGGTACACGTGACAATAAGCAAATCTCAAGCTGCATTGAAATGGACTCCGAGCGGCAGGCGTCTTCTCCACATTCTCCTTACATTGAGTTTACACTTTCTGCAATCGAGGCCAGATATTTGTTTATTTTCAATTGCGATTAGGAGCAAATCCCACCTACCGACTTTCGATGTCATGTATTGCAGATAAAGGTGGTGGAGAGAGTCAGGCGTGTCGGTCCGCTTGAACTTGTCCAGGGTGCTGCTGTGGTAAAGGACGTACAAGGTGTCGGCCTTCCGAATGCAGAGGCACCACAGATAATAGAGGCAGGGGAGAAGCCAGAGGCAGGGCAGGCACCACAGGCAGTGCGGGCACAGCGGGCAGGGCTGTGACCCTGAGGCGACCAGGCCCACCAGGCACCAGAGGCAGCAGAGCCAGGGCACGGCGCACAGAAGGAAGAGCCCGGCCTCTTGGGCACAGCGCATCAGCAGCCTGCTGGAGTCTCCGCTGTCCGGAGCATCCCGCTGGAAACGGTAGGATTGGAAACGCTGGCACAGCGCTCCGCTCAGGCACAGGGCCCACCGCCCGAGGGCCCAGCCCCACAGCCTGCTGCGGGTGAAGTAAGTCTGCTCATAATGCAACTGCAGACCCCCGTCCGTTTGCAAATACGTCAAACGCTCCTCAACCTGCCACCTGTCTGCCAGAGATCTGACCCGCAGCCAGCCCTGGACTGCCGGCTGGGACTCCACACTCGACCCCATCCGGCTGCCTGGTGCCGGGAAACTGAGCTGGCAAGTCCAATTCTGGATTTATAGAGTAAACTGGGGAGGGCCCTCCCTCCCTCCCTCCCTCCCAGGCAACACCCACCTGGCAACACCCACCCTCGCCACTCAGTGGCGGCTCAAATCCCAGCCCAGCGGGTCAGTGCTTTCACCTGCATCGATTTCAGCCTGAAATTACAGCCCGTGTGTGTATATTACAGCCCCTGTGTGTGTATATTACAGCTCTCGTGTGTGGAATATTACAGCTCTCGTCTGTGGAATATTACAGCCCTTAAGTGTGGTACATTACAGCCCCTGTGTGCAGTATATTAGAGCCCCTGTGTGCAGTATATTAGAGCCCCTGTGTGCAGTATATTACAGCCCCTGTGTGCAGTATATTACAGCCCCTGTGTGTGGTATATTACAGCCCCTGTGTGTGGTATATTACATATAATTTAGAGTACCCAATTCATTATTTTCCAATCAATGGGCAATTTAGCGTGGCCAATCCACCTGCCCTGCACATCTTTGTGTTGTGGGGGTGAAACCCACGCAGACACGGGTAGAATGTGCAAACTCCACACGGACAGTGACCCAGAGCCGGGATCGAACCTGGGACCTCGGCGCCGTGAGGCAGCAGTGCTAACCCACTGCACCACCGTGCTGCCCTAACAGTGCAGGGTACTAAGAAGGTTTAAAAGAGTTGGAGAGAAGTAGAGATATCCTGTGGATTGTAGAAGAAAGCAAGACTCAGGCTATTTAAGTTGCAGCAATGACATTGATCGGACAGGAGGCGGAGCACATTTGTCACGAAAATAGGGGCAACGATGGAGAGAGAATGATCGACGTTTCAGAGGTTGAATTGTTATTAACCTTCCTTATCACGTTCTGCCAATAAGGTGTGACGCCTTTCAGCGAGTCTCGTCAGAGGTGACTATACGATTGCTAATCTAATGCCCCTGGTTCATTGTTTAACTTACCACGAGGTTCCTAACAACAGGAATGTGACCTGTGCTGTTCTAAGTGTAGGTGGAACAAGGTTAACAGTCCTTGTGGTTAAATACCTCCCAGTAACTTCTTATTGGGCTGGGATGTGTCAGAGGAAACACATTTGACTTCAGTACAATGTGAATTTTCTTTCACAAGACCATAAGACATAGCAGCAGAATTAGGCCATTCGGCCCATCGAGTCTGCTCCGCCATTCAATCATGGCTGATATTTTGTCATCCCCATTCTCCTGCCTTCTCCCCATAACCCCTGATCCCTTACTAATCAAGAACCTATCTATCTCTGTCTTAAAGACTCTCAGTGATTTGGCCTCCACAGCCTTCTGTGGCAAAGAGTTCCACAGATTCACCCCCCTCTGGCTGAAGAAATTCCTCCTCATCTCTGTTTTAAAGGATCGTCCCTTTAGTCTGAGATTGTGTCCTCTGCTTCTAGTTTTTCCTACAAGTGGAAACATCCTCTCCACGTCCACTCTATCCAGGCCCCGCAGTATCCTGTAAGTTTCAATAAGATCCCCCTCATCCTTCTAAACTCCAACGAGTACAGACCAAGAGTCCTCAACCATTCCTCATACGACAAGCTCTTCATTCCAGGGACCATTCTTGTGAAGCTCCTCTGGACCCTTTCCAAGGCCAGCACATCCTTCCTTAGATACGGGGCCCAAAACTGCTCAGTCTCATATTAACTCCATTTTGCTGGGCCTTCTTCTTATCCCGATATTGAAGCGAAAATAACCCATATATTATTGAGTGTATATTTATCTCTGTGTTGATCTGATACTTACCTTATTGAGGTTTGTAGAATTCTGCACTTTGGGGGCTGTTTGCCGCCGGTTTTCCCGCCGGCGTGGGGACTTAGTCCCCAGAGGGGAGAATCCCGCCCCTATATTCTTTTAAGTATTGGGGTGTATGTGAAGATGTGCACTTTGGTAGGAAGAATAAAGGAGCTGAATATTATTATAAATGGAGAGAGATTGCAGAAAGCTGCAGCACTGAGGGATTGGGGGGGTCCTCGTGTATAAATCACAAAAGGCTAGCACGCAGGTTCAGCAGGTCATCGGGGAGGTAAATGGAACGTTGGTCTTTATTTCAATGGGAATGGAGAATAAAAATAGAGAAGTCCTGCTCAAACTATACAAGGCACGAGTTAGACCTCACCCAGAATACGGTGACCAGTTTGCGTCCCCTTATCTAAGGAGAGATATACTGGCCATGGAGGCAGTCCAGAGACGGTTCACTCGGTCGATCCAGGGGAATGGAGGGATTTCCTTATGAGGAGAGGTTGAGTAGGTTGGGTCTGTGCTCATTGGAGTTTAGAAGATTGAGAGGGGACCTTATTGAGACGTATCGGATTCTCAGGGGGTTTGACAGGGGAGACACTGAGAGGATGTTTCCTCTTGTGGGAGAGTCTAGGACCAGAGGGCACAATCTCAGAGTCAGGGGGTCGTCCATTTGAGACGGAGATGAGGAGGAATTTCCTCTCAATGAGCTGAATGACCTACTTCTATTCCTATGTCCTTTGGTCTGATGGAAAATGTAAACTGCATAAGGCATGGGCAGTTTGGTTGCGCGAATGAAACGCAAGCTCAGCAACACTGCAGACAGATGTTTACCTGAGGCCAGCTGATAACAATGGCGGACAGAACATCAAGGGTTTAAAAAGGTATCAGAAGTTCAAAGGAGGAGATAAGGTCTGTGTTGTGTTATGTACTCTGGGACAACACAGGCTGCAACTGGGTGCAGCTTTAACCAAAAGATACTCCAGAATTTGAAGTTAGTTCCACAAAATTCCTCCTCATCTCCATCTCAAATGGACGACCCCCTCACTCTGAGATTCCACCCTCTGGTCCTAGACTCTCCCTCACTAATTTGATTTATTGAACCAGCAGCACAGTTAGCACAGTTCTCTGTGAGTTCGACTCTCTGCTAACCTAAGTCTGGTTACTCTGTCTGACTGAACCAGACTAGCTCTTAGCCACGTGCTGGAGGGGTGATACTGTACATACACCCTGACCCACTCTGTAGGTGTTCATCAGTGGAAAGAGGCGGAGTGTGAGTGCCTCGTGCCTTTTATAGTGAGATACCACTCCTGAGTGTCCTGTCTGCTCATTGGTCATCTCCTGTTCTCTGTGTTCATTAGCTGCTTGTCTGTATATCATTATCCGCATAGCATGACAGTCTGAACTTCGCATTTACAGTCTTAAATGGTAGACGCACAAAGTGAAGTAATTAAGTTGGACTTCTTAATAGATTTAGTTCGGATAAAGGAAAAAAGAGAAAAAATATATATCAGGAGATTATTAATCCTGTGGATTGGTAGCTCATTTAGACCTTGGCTACAGCAGGAACAGTTTAGAATTGCAGCAAGCATCTGAAGGTCTAAAACCACAATGAGATATAACTGCCCAGTGTGGTAACTGTTACCAGATTTTTGTTGAAGTTTGTAAGATGTGGTGTTTGGAACTAGGTAAAGTTAGCGATACAGTGTACAGCCATTGTCTTATTTAAGGGTACTTGTAGTCTATTTTAATGCTGTTTATTTTATTGCTTACTATAGCCTTTATTTTATTTTAAATCATCACAAAATGTTTGGCTTGAGGATTGAGAGATGTCCGTCCCGTGTGAGAGGCTGAAGGTGGGATTGTTACTCCGTCAGGGCAAAACTGTTTCCACTTTCAAAAAGAGGAAGTGGGATAAACATTTGAAGAGGAAGAATTTTCATGTGGATGGCGAAATGACAGGATTGAGACCAATTGGACTGCGATGGTGAGCTAAATGACCTTCTGCTCCGTATCATTCAAGGATTCTATAAACAGTGCCAGGGCATACATAGAAAATAGGAGCAGGAGGGGGGCCACCCAGCCCTTCGGGCCTGCTCCACTGTTCATTCTGATCATGGCTGATCCCGCCTTCCCTCCCCATCCTGGGTCCCTTCAGCCCCAACACCCGTATCGAATTACTTCTTCAAATTACAACGTTTTGGCCTCAACGTTCTGTGGGAATTCCACAGATTCACCGCTCTCTTGGTGAAGAAACTTCTCCTCACCTCAGTCCTGAAAGGTTTCCCCCCTTTTCCTCAAACTGTGACCCCGAGTTCCAGACTCCCCCACCATCGGGAACATTCTTTCTGAATCCACCGTCTAATCCGGTTAGAATTTTACAAGTTTCTATGAGAGTCCCTCTCACTCTTCTAAACTCCAATCAATATAATCCTATCTGACTTAGTCTCTCCTCGTATGTCAGTCCCGCCACCCCAGGATTCAGCCGGGTAAACCTTCGCTGCTCTCCCTCGAGAGCAAGAACATCCTTCCTCAGGTAAGGAGACCAAAACTTCCCACAATGGGCAGGATTCTCCCTTCCGGGGACTAAGTCCCCGCGCTGGCGGGAAAACCGGCGCCAACCATTCTGGCGTCAACAGCCCCCGAAAGTGAGGAATTCTCCAAACGGTCGGGGGTTAGGTTGCCGCTGGAGTCGTTGGCGCCGCCCCGCTGGTGCGAGTTTGCGCATGCGCAGACCGCCCGGCGTATTTCCGCGCATGCGCAGAACGGCCGCTGTATTTCTGTGCATGCGCAGACCGCCCGGCGTATTTCCGCGCATGCGCAGACCGCCCGGCGTATTTCCGCGCATGCGCAGACCGCCCGGTGTATTTCCGCGCATGCGCAGACCGCCCGGCGTATTTCTGTGCATGCGCGGACCGGGCGCTGTATTTCTGCGCATGCGCAGACCACCCGGCATATTTCTGTGCATGCGCGGACCGGCCGCTGTATTTCCGCGCATGCGCAGACCGCCCGGCGTATTTCCGCGCATGTGCAGACCGCACGGCGTATTTCTGTGCATGCGCAGACCGCCCGACGTATTTCTGTGCATGCGCGGACCGGGCGCTGTATTTCTGCGCATGCGCAGACCACCCGGCGTATTTCCGTGCATGCGCGGACCGGGTGCTGTATTTCCGTGCATGCGCAGACCGCCCAGCGTATTTCCGTGCATGCGCAGACCGCACGGCGTATTTCCGTGCATGCGCAGACCGCCCGGCGTATTTCCGTGCATGCGCGGACCGCACGGTGTATTTCCGTGCATGCGCAGACCGCACGGCGTATTTCCGCGCATGCGCGGGGGTCTCTTCTCCGCGCCGGCCCCCGGGCAATATGGCGGAGCCCTCCAGGGCCCCAGCGCCGAGGAAAGAAGGCCCCTACGGAAACAGTCCGCCCGCAGGGTCGGTAGGCCCCGATCGCGGGCCAGGCCACCGTGGGGGCCCTCCCTCCACGCCCCCCGCCGCCAGGACCACCCCCGCACACTCACCTGACAGGTCCGGGCCGTGAGTGAGGTGAGTAACTCACCCCGGCGAGACTGGCCAAAAAACTCGGCCCATCGGGGCCCGGAGAATCACCGGGGGGGGGGGGGGGGGGGGGGGGGGGGGGGGCCGTTGAAACGGTGCCGGAGAATCGTGCAGCGGGGCGGGATTCGCGCCTCCCCCCGGGGATCCTCCGAGGGGGTCGGAGAATGTGGCCAATGTGAGGCCTCACCAAGGCCCTGTGCAATTGCAGTAAAACATCTCTATTCCTCTACTCAAACCCTCTCGCTACGAAGGCCAACACACCATTCGCCTTCTTCCCTGCCGGCTGTACCTGCCGCTTACTTTCAGCGACTGATGCACGAGGACACCAAGGTCTCGCTGAGTATCCGCCTCTCGCAATTTACACCCATTCAAATAACAATCTGCCTCCCTATTTTTGCTCCCACAGCGCCTCATATTTATTTGGCTGGGCCATACCACACATGGTCAAAGTGTGATCTGACTCAGCAATGCCTGCTAACTTGATTTGAATTACATTTTCACTGTAAGACTTGTGGCCAGGTGTGTGCAGCAGAGTGAGAGAAGTGACCTTATTGATACCGTTTGACACGTTCGACAGCTCGTCCTTCATCTCGCACTCGGCCGGTAACAGCCGCGAATGGAGAGATCGCAGGAATGAATCGCTCGTAAAGTGGGCCTGCGATCAATACCTGAAATTGTGCTGGCTTCAGTGACAGAGCCTATGCTCTAGTTTGAGGTACAAACAATGGATAGGGAGTACAGCCTTCGAGTAGACACCCTTGCTGATCAATACAATATCCTTCACCTCACTATGGCTGGTTTAGCTCAGTGGGCTAGACAGCTGGTTTGCGATGCAGAACAAGGCCAGCAGCGCGGGTTCCATTCCCGTACCGGCCTCCCCGAACAGGCGCCGGAACGTGGCGGCTAGGGGCTTTTCAAAGTAACTTCATACTTGTGACGATAAACGGTTATTATTATTATTATTATTATGAGGTAAATGGAGTGGACTGGCACAACATCGGGTATTGAGTTTTACACACTGAGACGACACATGGAAGAGAAAAATACCTGCGCAAGATACAAAGTATTGTCGAGGCGGGAAATACTTTGCAGCTCAGGCAGCCTCTGTATAGAAGCGCAGAATTTTCAATGCAGAAGGAGGCCATTTGGCCCATCGAGTCTGCACCGGCCCTTGGAAAGAGCTCCCCACCTAAGCCCACACCTCCACCCTATCCCCATAACCCAGCAACCCCATCTAACCTAAGGGCAATTTATCACGGCCAATCCACCTAACCTGCACATCTTTGGACTGTGGGAGGAAACCGGAGCACCCGGAGGAAACCCACGCAGACACGGGGAGAACGTGCTGACTCCGCACAGACGGTGACCCACGCCGGGAATCGAATTGGGACCCTGGAGCTGTGAAGCCACAGTGCTAACCACTGTGCTGCCGTGCTGCCCCGAGAGAGAGAGAACAATCCTATTATGCACTTGGAGCAGCAACAAGATGACAGAAATGAAAACAAACACACACATAGCAATGTCTCAGTTAAAACATGTAGTGGAAAAGGATGATAATTCGAACATTGAGCTTCTGGGATCGAGACACTAAGTTGCAGGTAAGCTCTGCTTTCTTCTCTTCTCTAAACGAGGTAAGCAATGTGCAGACGCCCTCCTGCTCCAGCAATGGCAATCTGTTGGCCATCCATCACCGTACTGACAACGTGCACAGGACCTTTCTGCAGCTTGATTTCCCCCAAGTCCTGTGGGAGAGAGCGAGAGACAGACCATAATTATCTCCAACACAGCACAAACAGAATCCAGCAAACCCGATGATCTGTGCATTATCACATCGTGAAGAACTCTCCGAGCACAATTCAGCTGCTGCATTTCTCACACTTACACCTCAGAAAAGTAGTTCCTTGGCTGCAAAGTGCCTTCAGGTATCAGTGATGGAAAACCTGGGTTTTCTCCCCCTCCGTCTAATCTCCAGCGGTGTCGATGTCTTTATTATTTTGATGATGAACACGATACCCTAGGACTGAGTGCAGCGAGCAGAGCCATCCCTCACACAACAGTTTAAAAACAAACCCTACAGCTCACTGAGCACACTCCACACTTCAATCATCGGGGGCACAGCGGTTAGCACGGCTGCCTCACAGTGCCAAGAATCCGGGTTCAAATCCGGCCTCGGGTCACTGTCTGTGCGGAGTCTGCACGTTCTCCCCGTGTCTGCGTGGGCTTCCTCCGGGTGCTCCGGTTTCCTCCCACAGTCCAAAGATGTATTTGGCAGGTAGGATCAAGGAAAACCCAAAAGCTTTCTATAGGTATGTCAGGAATAAGCGAATGACTAGGGAAAGAGTAGGACCAGTCAAGGACAGGGATGGGAAGTTGTGTGTGGAGTCTGAAGAGACAGGCGAGATACTAAACAAATATTTTTCGTCAGTATTCACTCAGGAAAAAGATAATGTTGTGGAGGAGAATGCTGAGACCCAGGCTATTAGAATAGATGGCATTGAGGTACGTAGGGAAGAGGTGTTGGCAATTCTGGACAGGCTGAAAATAGATAAGTCCCCGGGGCCTGATGGGATTTATCCTAGGATTCTCTGGGAGGCTAGGGAAGAGATTGCTGGACCTTTGGCTTTGATTTTTATGTCATCATTGGCTACAGGAATAGTGCCAGAGGACTGGAGGATAGCAAATGTGGTCCCTTTGTTCAAAAAGGGGAGCAGAGACAACCCCGGCAACTATAGACCAGTGAGCCTCACGTCTGTTGTGGGTAAAGTCTTGGAGGGGATTATAAGAGACAAGATTTATAATCATCTAGATAGGAATAATATGATTAGGGATTGTCAGCATGGCTTTGTGAAGGGTAGGTCATGCCTCACAAACCTTATTGAGTTCTTTGAGAAGGTGACTGAACAGGTAGACGAGGGTAGAGCAGTTGACGTGGTGTATATGGATTTCAGTAAAGCGTTTGATAAGGTTCCCCACGGTAGGCTATTGCAGAAAATACGGAGGCTGGGGATTGAGGGTGATTTAGAGATGTGGATCAGAAATTGGCTAGCTGAAAGAAGTCAGAGGGTGGTGGTTGATGGGAAATGTTCAGAATGGAGTTCAGTTACAAGTGGCGTACCACAAGGATCTGTTCTGGGGCCGTTGCTGTTTGTCATTTTTATCAATGACCTAGAGGAGGGCGCAGAAGGGTGGGTGAGTAAATTTGCAGACGACACTAAAGTCGGTGGTGTTGTCGACAGTGTGGAAGGATGTAGCAGGGTACAGAGGGACATAGATAAGCTGCAGAGCTGGGCTGAGAGGTGGCAAATGGAGTCTAATGTAGAAAAGTGTGAGGTGATTCACTTTGGAAGGAATAACAGGAATGCGGAATATTTGGCTAATGGTAAAGTTCTTGGAAGTGTGGATGAGCAGAGGGATCTAGGTGTCGATGTACTTAGATCCCTGAAAGTTGCCACCCAGGTTGATAGGGTTGTGAAGAAGGCCTATGGAGTGTTGGCCTTTATTGGCAGAGGGATTGAGTTCCGGAGTCATGAGGTCATGTTGCAGCTGTACAGAACTCTGGTACGGCCGCATTTGGAGTAATGCGTACAGTTCTGGTCACCGCATTATAGGAAGGACGTGGAGGCTTTGGAGCGGGTGCAGAGGAGATTTACCAGGATGTTGCCTGGTATGGAGGGAAAATCTTATGAGGAAAGGCTGATGGACTTGAGGTTGTTTTCGTTAGAGAGAAGAAGGTTAAGAGGAGACTTAATAGAGGCATACAAAATGATCAGGGGGTTATATAGGGTGGACAGTGAGAGCCTTCTCCCGCGGATGGAAATGGCTAGCACGAGGGGACATAGCCTTAAGCTGAGGGGTAATAGATATAGGACAGAGGTCAGAGGTAGGTTCTTTACGCAAAGAGTAGTGAGGCCGTGGAATGCCCTACCTGCTACAGTAGTGAACTCGCCAACGTTGAGGGCATTTAAAAGTTTATTGGATAAACATATGGATGATAATGGCATAGTGTAGGTTAGATGGCTTTTGTTTTTTGATTTCCCATGTCGGTGCAACATTGTGGGCCGAAGGGCCTGTACTGCGCTGTATCGTTCTATGTTCTATGTGCTGGTTAGGTGGATTGGCCGTGATAAATTGTCCTTTAGTGTCCAGGGATGTGCAGGTTAGGTGGATTGGCCGTGATAAATTGTCCCTTAGTGTCCAGGGATGTACAGGTTAGGTGGATTGGCCGTGATAAATTGTCTCTTAATGCCCAGGGATGCACAGGTTAGGTAGATTGGCCGTGTTAAATTGTCCCCTCGTGTCCAGGGATGTGCAGGTTAGGTGGATTGGCCGTGTTAAATTGTCCCTTAGTGTCCAGGGATGTACAGGTTAGGTGGATTGGCCGTGTTAAATTGTCCCTTTGGGTCCAGGGATGTACAGGTTTGGTGGATTGGCCGTGATAAATTGCCCCTTAGTGTCCAGGGTTGTACAGGTTAGGTGGATTGGCCGTGTTAAATTGTCCCTTTGGGTCCAGGGATGTACAGGTTTGGTGGATTGGCCGTGATAAATTGTCCCTTAGTGTCCAGGGATGTACAGGTTAGGTGGATTGGCCGTGTTAAATTGTCCCTTTGGGTCCAGGGATGTACAGGTTTGGTGGATTGGCCGTGATAAATTGTCCCTTAGTCTCCAGGGATGTACAGGTTAGGTGGATTGACCGTGATAAATTGTCCCTTAGTGTCCAGGGATGTACAGGTTAGGTGGATTGGCCGTGATAAATTGTCCCCTTAGTGTCCAGGGATGTACAGGTTAGGTGGATTGGCCGTGATAAATTGTCCCTTAGTGTCCAGGGATGTAGAGGTTAGGTGAATTGGCCGTGATAAATTGTCCCTTAGTGTCCAGGGATGTACAGGTTAGGTGGATTGGCCGTGATAAATTGTCCCTTAGTGTCCAGGGATGTACAGGTTAGGTGGATTGGCCGTGTTAAATTGTCCCTTTGGGTCCAGGGATGTACAGGTTTGGTGGATTGGCCGTGATAAATTGCCCCTTAGTGTCCAGGGTTGTACAGGTTAGGTGGATTGGCCGTGATAAATTGTCCCTTAGTGTCCAGGGTTGTACAGGTTAGATGGATTGGCCGTGATAAATTGTCCCTTAGTGTCCAGGGATGTACAGGTTAGGTGGATTGGCCATGATTGCTGGCTTCGGTTATACGGTGGGGGAGTGGGTCCAGTTAGGGTGCTCTTTCAGAGGCTCAGTGCAGACCCGATGGGCCGAATGGCAGGCTCCTGCACTGTCGGGATTCCATGGGTCTTAAGCCTTCAACTCCGCTTTCCAGCTCGCTCTGCAGGTCCCTTCATTCCCCGAGAGACCAAAGTAGTTGCCTGTCCCGGCCTTAGATATGTTCAACAAAGGAACATCCCTAACCTCCCGGGCTAGAGAAATCGAACCGTTCTCAATGCTTTGAGCGGAGAAATATTGGCTCATCTCAGCCCAGAATGTTTGAGTCCTTGTCCGGAGGCCGGGGTGTTCCGATTACCCACCCAGCGGGGTGCAACCACCCAGTGTCCACCCGGGCAAGCCCTTTCGCAATCTCACTTATTTTAATGAGATTGTCTCTCATTCTTCTGAAGTCCAGAGGATATAAACCCAATTCACTCAGCTTCTCGTTGTAAGACAACCCTCTCATGCTCAAGACCCAATCTACTGAACCTTTTGCTGCACTGTCTCAAACGCAAACGCGTCCTTCCCTTCGGGCAGCACGGTAGCACAGTGGTTAGCACTGTTGCTTCACAGCACCAGGGTCCCAGGTTCTATTCCCGGCTCGGGTCACTGTCTGTGCGGAGTCTGCACGTTCTCCCAGTGTCTGCGTGGGTTTCCTCCGGGTGCTCCGGTTTCCACCCACAAGTCCCGAAAGACGTGCTTGTTAGGTGAATTGGACATTCTGAATTCTCCCTCCCTGTACCCGAACAGGCGCCGAAATGTGGCGACTAGGGGCTTTTCACAGTAACTTCATTGCAGTGTTAATGTAAGCCTACTTGTGACAATAAAGATTATTACTCTCAGAGTAAAGGGACAATCCTTTAAAACAGAGATGAGGAATTTCTTCAGCCAGAGGATGGTGAATCTGTGGAACTCTTTGCCGCAGAAGGCTGTGGAGGCCAAATCACTGAGTGTCTTTAAGATAGAGATAGATAGGTTCTTGATTAATAAGGGATCAGGGGTTATGGGGAGAAGGCAGGAGAATGGGGATGAGAAAATATCAGCCATGATTGAATGGCGGAGCGGACTCGATGGGCCGAGTGGCCTAATTCTGCTCCTATGTCTTATAGTGTATAATAAAGGCCAATATGCCATTTGCCTCCGGAAATGTTGCTTTTCCTACAATACTAACCTTGTGGAACTTCGAAATAGCCATTATTCAAAAAGGGAGGGAGATAGAAAAGAGGAAACTACAGGCCAGGTAGTCTAACATCGGTCACAGGGAAAATGCTGGAAGCTATGATTGAGGAAGTTATAACAGGGCCCACGGATAAGGTTACGGTAATCAGGCAGAGTCAACATGGTTTTGTGAAAGAGAAATCATGTTTAACCAACTTATTGGAATTCTTTGAGGAAGCAACAGGTGTTTGGATAAAGGGGAACTGGGATGTACTGGACTTAGATTTCCAGAAGGTGTTTGACAAAATGCCACATCAAAGGTTATCACGGAAATTAAAAGCTCGTTATTGGGGGTAAAATATTGCTTAGGCGGGCTGGCTGACAGGAAACAGAGGGAGAATTCAGAATGTCCAATTCACCTAACAAGCACGTCTTTCGGGGCTTGTGGGAGGAAACCGGAGCACCCGGAGGAAACCCACGCAGACACGGGGAGGATGTGCAGACTCCGCACAGATAGTGACCCAAGCCGGGAATCGAACCTGGGACCCTGGAGCTGTGAAGCAACAGTGCTAACCACTGTGTTATCGTGCTGCCCCATATGTGAAATTGTCCATTTTGGCAGGAAGGATAAAATAAGCTTCGCAAAATGGGGAGACTGCAGAGATCTAGGCGTCCTCGTGCATGAACCGCAAAATACTCGTGTGCAGGTAACGGGAAAGTGAATGGAATGTTCTTGCGGTGGTCTCTGCCCTCAAAGTGCCGATCTGCGGAGAGGGTCATCCAATCAGGGACGAGGGTGGGTTTCTCTTTCAGTTCGCTTCTGGAAGCTGATTCGTAGCCATGAGTGTGAAAGCCCCTGAATTGTGGTTATATAGTCAATAAACATTGCAGCCGTTAGCCACCGAACCGGGCGACGGAAAATATGAGTTGTCGTCATTTTGTGCGAGGGGAATTCATACAAAAGTATTACATTTCTTTGTTGTGCAAAGGTTTAAGGTACGGAGTTATCCACACTCTGGAGTCTTGTAAAACAGGATGGGAGGGTGTTGCTCGCGTAGCCAAGGTGGTGGGCTGCCTCAATCCCACCTACGCACTCTGCTGACGTCACTGCACATGGCGTGACTCCGGAACCAGCAGTAATGTATTTCCCAGAGACGTGACAGGAGATTATGCTTCAGTTGTACAGGGCAATAGTGAGACGTTTGGACGATGGTGTACTGTACTGCTCACCTTTTTATAAGGAGAGACGTGAATGCATTGGAAGCAGTTCGGAGGTTTACTCGACTCACACCAGGAATGGGCGAGTTGTCTTATGAGGAAAGGTTGGAGGGGTTCGGTTTGCATCCGCTGGGGTTTCGAAGAGTGAGAGGAGATTTGATCGAAACCTTCACGATCCTGAGGGGTGGATGTGGAGAGGATCGGCAGGATTCTCCCATCTGACGGCAGAATGCGGACGGCCGCCGTACAAACTGGAGAGTTTAACGACGGCGTCATCGGACCGCTACGCGTCGCGATCCTCTGCCCGACAGTAGGCCAGCACGACCCTGGAGCGACCCACACCGCTCCAGCTGCCGACACGGAGTCAGATGGGCGCCGCGGGCGGAGAGGATCCCGCCCGGTGTTTCCTCTTGTGGGAGAATCGAGGACTGGGGAGCGAGTCGCTGTTTAACAGTAAGGAGTCGTCCATTTAAAACCGGGCGATTCTTTCACTTCGAGGGTGTGGAGTCTTCCCGAAGAGGCGCTGGATTTCAATTTAAGGCAGGGGCGGATAGGTTCTAGCTCAGCAAGGGAGTGACAGGTGATCAGGAATAAGCAGAGTGCAGGTCTGAGGTTAGTATAAGATCTGCCGTGGCCTGATTAAATGGCAGTGCAGTCTCGAGGGGCTGGATGGCCGACGCCTGCTCCCTGTTCGCAAGTAATGTTCTCATGACTAAAGAGAATTAGCTCACTCATTAAACTCTGTACCCCACACATGGGGATAGATTACGTATTGTTATGGGCCAGGGATTAGAAAACTCCAGAGTAAATCATGGAGTTCACCTGACCTACAACTGTTTATTGATTTCAGCAATTATCTCCGCTAGGTTATCAAGCCGCCTGGAACCAGCTTTTCAAATGAAGATAGAGAGACTCTTCTTTCAACCTGTGCAGTTCAAAACCAGCTCCAAAACTCAAAGCGAAAGTAAAAACTCACAGAGCCACAGCCCAGCTCCGCCCACACAATGACACCACTGAAGCCATGCGATAAGACGAAAACATTTCTTGAAGCGGCATGCGAGAGTGCCTTTTAAGAAATGGGTGTTTATCAAATAGCTGCTGCGATGTCAGAGTGTGGGTGGAGCTGGGCCGTCTGCCTGCTTTTACTTTCGTTTTTGAGCTGGCAGCTGCCAGGGTGTGTTTAGTCTCGTTTTCAGAGTTGGAGCTGCATCCAGCCAAACAAGGTGTAATTTTCATCTCTCTCTGTATGAAAAGAATGTCTTCAGATCACTTGCTAATTTAAAAGTGATAACTGCTCCCGGTAGAGAATTTAAACCTGCTGTCTTTGTTAAAGAGGGTATTTGTCTTATGGGTGTTGCTGGGAAAGATTAAGGGTTACTTATAGAGTACTGTATTCTTTGGAGGGAGTATTTGAGTTGATAGTTGCTAAATTGTTTACTGTGTGTTATAGGCGAGGCGTTTTCCGAACCCCAAAATGTATCTTGGAGTTCAACTAACCTCTCCCTTTAATGGATTTGTTGCTTTTCCGAGCACACGGCTTCTTCCCTAGGTGTGGGATTACAATTATGGACTCGTGGGTTTTTAAACACGAAACACTGTTTTATTCCATGAACTCAACTTAACATCTTAAATAAACCTTGGATCTCTTAACACCCCTTACTTCAAAGATAACTCAGAAAATATTGCAACAGTAAATAATTCCTTAACATGTTCCTTCAAACTTAACACCTTTAAACAAAATCACATCAGGTTAAAGGCTTTACTATTATGAGTTTAAATCACCCAAATGACCCAGAGATAGTCTTTTATGGCAGACATCACAGCAAATCCAGCTCACTGCAAAACACAGACAGCTCTTTTTCAAAACTGCAAAACTAAAAACCTGAAAAATGGCTGACCTGAGCTCAGCCCCACCCACTCTCTGACATCACAGTATTCTTAAAGGTACATTGCTTAAACTTCCATGTCTTAAAGGTACTCTCACAAGACATGTGTGTTTATAAAATGTTAATTAGATTCATAGAATAAACATTGTTTTGTTTTAAAAGTACTTTAGATCTCTGTTGCATCACACCTGTAGAGTGGCCCTTGTGCTCCCCATAACCCACACTTGGAGTATAGTGTTCAATGCTGGTCGCCACACGACCAAAAGGATGTGGAGGCTTTAGAGAGGGTGCAGAAGAGATTTACCAGAATGTTGCCTGGTATGGAGGGCATTAGCTATGAGGAGCGGTTGAATAAACTCGGTTTGTTCTCACTGGAACGACGGAGGTTGAGGGGCGACCTGATAGAGGTCTACAAAAGTATGACGGGCATAGACAGAATGGATAGTCAGAGGCTTTTCCCCAGGGTAGAGGGGTCAACTACTAGGGGGCATTGTTTAAGGTGCGAGGGGCAAGGTTTAGAGTAGATGTACAAGGCAAGTTTTTTTACACAGAGGGTAGTGGGTGCCTGGAACTCGCTACCGGAGGAGGTGGTGGTGGAAGCAGGGACGATAGTGACATTTAAGGGGCATCTTGACAAATACATGAATAGGATGGGAATAGAGGGATACGGACCCAGGAAGTGTAGAAGATTGTAGTTTAGTCGGGCAGCATGGTCGGCACGGGCTTGGAGGGCCGAAGGGCCTGTTCCTGTGCTGTACATTTCTTTGTTCTTTGTTCTTAACCAAAATCTATCAAATGTTGTGGGTCAGGTGAACTCCATGATACACTTTGCGGTTCTCTAAACTTTGGGGTTCTCTAAACCCTGGCCCGTAACGAAAGAGACACTCCCATGACAATATGGACTGTACTCTCTCACGTTGTGACGATTCGCCTCTTCGCAAGGGCCAGGTCTAGTGACCACAAGCAGACAAAGACAGCTGTGTGCAGAGGCAGCTAATCGTCAGCATTTCTTATTTAACCATGTTCATGTAACGTCTCGTTCAAGCATCGGAGAGAGAACAAACTCGTAGCTAATTTGTCAACGTTCGTCAATATATTATTTGCTCTAACTTGGAAGACTACGAGTGTTAATCGACATCGAGTTAAAGATCATCCTGGAAGAAACAAGTCAGTAACGTATATTGCACGCAGCAATATAACATTACTATCAGACGTAGCAATATAATAGCGGGAATCTGAAACTCGCTGCCTGAAAGGGTGATCGAGGCGGGAACCCCCACATTTAAGAATCGTTTTGACGAGCGCTTGAAACACCGTAGCTTACAGGGCTACAGACCAAGTTCTGGGAAATAGGACTGGAATAGGTCGGTGCTTGATGGTCGGCAGACTGGGGGGGCCAAGAGCCGCTTTCTGTGCTGTCAAACTCTCTGACTCTCCGACTTCCCCTGTATAAATCCCTCTACCTCTAAAACCATCTTCAAATATTACCTCCACCCCATGCTAATCTCACCACTCAACGCCAATATTGGATCCTCTGCAAAATCGCTCGGGGGTATTTGACGTTGCTGGCATTCTATAAACATGGGGTGAACCTTGTTTTGTTGTCAATGGATTTGATTTGACTGATTTGATTTGATTTATTATCAGATGTCCCGAAGTACAGGGAAGAGTATTTTCTGCGGCTGAGGGAACGTACACAGTACGTACACAGTAGACACAAGAATAATCAACAGAGAACATTGACAAATGTACATCGACAAACAGTGATTGGTTACAGTGCGGAACAAGGGGCCAAACAAAGCTAAATACATGAGCAAGAGCAGCATAGGGCGTCGTGAATAGTGTTCTTACAGGGAACAGATCAGTCCGAGGGGGAGTCGTTGAGGAGTCTGGTAGCTGTGGGGAAGAAGCTGTTCCTATGTCTGGATGTGCGGGTCTTCCGACTTCTGTACCTCCTGCCTGATGGAAGGGTCTGGAAGAAGGCAATGCCTGGGTGGGAGGGGTCTCTGATAATGCTGCCTGCCTTCCTGAGGCAGCGGGAGGTGTAGACAGAATCAATGTGAGGGGGGCAAGCTTGTGTGATGCGTTGGGCTGAGTTCACCACACTCTGCAGTTTCTTGTGATCTTGGACTGAGCAGTTGCCATCCCAGGCTGTGATGCAGCCGGATAGGATGTGACAGGATTAGGTTAAACCCAATGGTTACCTTATATTGGCTTCAAGAAGTTTGGTTAAAATCACATCCTCATGCTTTGTAACCCAACAACTTGGGGGCAGCACGGTAGCACAGTGGTTAGCACAATTGCTTCACAGCTCCATGGTCCCAGGTTCGATTCCGGCTTGGGTCACTGTCTGTGCGGAGTCTGCACGTTCTCCCCGTGTGTGCGAGGGTTTCCTCCGGGTGCTCCGGTTTCCTCCCACAGTCCAAAGATGTGCAGGTTAGGTGGATTGGCCAAGATAAATTGCCCATAGTGTCCAAAATTGCCCTTAGTGTTGAGGTGGGGTTACTGGGTTATGGGGATGGGGTGGAGGTGTTGACCTTGGGTAAGGTGCTCTTTCCAAGAGCCGGTGCAGACTCGATGAGCCGAATGGCCTCCTTCTGCACTGTAAATTCTATGAACTCTATGAACTATGGACTTGACCGACACTACAGACAGCCAAACATTGATATTCTCGTGGCCATGTTATTAAAGTCCATTCCCAGCTTCCAATTTGGAATTATAATGATAATCTCTATTGTCACAAGTAGGTTTACATTAACGCTGCGATAAGGTTACTGTGAAAATCCCCTAGTCGCCACATTTCGGCGCCTGTTCGGGTACACAGAGGGAGAATTCAGAATGTCCAATTCACCTAACAGCGCGTCTTTCGGGACTTGTGGGAGGAAACCGGAGCACCCGGAGGAAACCCACGCAGACACGGGGAGAACGTGCAGACTCCGCACAGACAGTGACCCGAGCCGGGAATCGAACCCGGGACCCTGGAGCGGTGAAGCCACAGTGCTAACCACTGTGCTGCCGTGCCGCCCATCACGTGACCAGCACTTGTGACCACTTACCGTATCGGTTTTGAAGTTGATGGCGTGTACACTGTTGGTGCCGCTCCCTCCTGCTACCACAATATCACTGTTACAATACCGAGCGGCATAGATGAATTCACCGTGGTCTTTATCTCCGGGGAATGGGATATTCTTCTCCACACTTGATTTCCGAAAATCCCAAATCTGCAGGGCATTGCGAGCCACCCAGGACCCAGTCAGAATCTTACTGTTCTGTACGGAAAGACAGAAAACATCCGCAGCTCAGAACAGGTACGAACGTTAATCCTCACGAACGTCAGCTTTGCAAATCCCGCGCTTTATCAGATGTAAATACAGGAGGTGGCGGAATCATAGAATTTACAGTGCAGGAGGAGGCCATTCGGCCCATCGAGACTGCACCGGCCCTCGGAAAGAGCACCCCACTTAAACCCACACCTCCGCCCTAATCCCGTAACCCAGTAACCCCACCTAACCTAAAGGCAATTTATCATGGCCAATCCACCTAACCCGCACGTCTTTGGCCTGTGGGAGGAAACCGGAGCACCCGGAGGAAACCCACGCAGACACGGGGAGAACGTGCAGACTCCGCACAGACAGTGACCCGGCCGGGAATCGAACCCGGGGCCCTGGAGCTGTGAAGCCACAGTGCTAACCACTGTGCTTTTGTGTCGCCAACGGTAGGTGGTGGAGGGAGAAAGGGCAGAGGGAGAGAATGGAGGGACGAGGAGAAAGGGGGAGAAGGGGGTGGGGAAAAAGGGGGAAGGGGCAAAGAGGCGTGGGAGGGGCTGGGGAGAAAGAGGGATGGAGGAAGGGGGCGGGAGGGGGAAAGGGGAGAGGGAGGGCGTGATAGGGAGGGAGGGAAGGGAATGGGTTAGGATGGAGAAAGAGTGTAGGGAATGAGGGGGGAGAAAGGGGGAGGGGGGAAATTGGAGGGAGGGAGGGCGGAGAAAGAGGGGAGACCCAAGGGGAAGAGGGGGAAGAAAGAGAAGGGGGTGAGAGGGGTGAAAAGGGGCAAAGGAGAGAGAGAATGAGGATAGAGGGGGGAAAGGGGAGGGGAGAAAATGGTGAGTGGGAGAACGAGGAATAGACAGTGATGGAGGAGAAAGAAGGTAGGGAGGGGGAGATAGTGGTGGGGGGGGGGGAGATAGGGGTAAGGGGGGGGAGAAAGCAGTAGGGAGGGGGAGATAGGGATAAGGGGGGGAGAAAAGAGTAGGGAGGGAGAAACGGAGGAGCGAGGAGAAAGAGGAAGGGGCAGAGTGGGAGAGAATTGAGGAGAGAAAACAAGGAGTGGAGGGATAACGGGCGGGCGGAGCGAGGGAGGAATGGGAGCGAGGGGGCGGTAGTGAGAAAGGAAGTAGAAAGCGCAACCTCAACTTATCCACTGAGCTCGGAGTGATGATGCAGTGAAGCAAGAGTCAGCATTGGCCAAAGCCCCTTTTCCCAGGAGCTTCCAACTTGAACCTGGTGGCTTCTTCCTGACATTTTGCTTCCTGAAGGAGCGCTAGGATGTCGGAGGGTCAGTCCCACACTGTTGTTTGTGGGTCTTCCTGTGAAGAAATTCCCTCCATCACAAATCATGGCTAGGCCTGACACTAGGCCTGGGACTAGGCCTGAGAAGTACCCCATGGCAGAGCAAGGTACGTTTTGGATCTCCTGAAGTGAGAGGCAAGATGTTCTTTCGCTGCCCTCGATAGTCTGGGGGGTGGGGAAAATCATAGATGGCTTTCCCTCCCCAATGTTTGCCTTCCCCTTGACCACACTTCCCTCCCCCCCCTCCCGCCTTCCGTCACCGCACATCCCAACCCCCCCCCCTCCATCGTCAGGACGCGAGACTCCCGCGGCGTGAGGTGCTGGGTGTAGTGGATACCTTGATGTCAATCCCAGGGCCGCAGATATGGGGGCCATTGATCACTTTGCGAGCTTCGCTTGCCATACGCTTGTCCCAGATCTAGAGAAGAGATCAGTTTGTCTTTAGTAAACTGGACTGTTGACCATATCTCCGTGGAGACCGAGCGAGACTTGCAAATACGGCTGTCGCCCTTGGCATGGACATTAAGACCATGTTCGAGGGCTCCCACCTTTCTAACCTCTGCCCTGGAGAAGGTCAGAGGAGGGTCCGTCTCTCTCACACGCCCCCTCTCTCACACTCCCCCTCTCTCACACTCCCCCTCTCTCACACTCCCCCTCTCTCACACTCCCCCTCTCTCACACTCCCCCTCTCTCACACTCCCCCTCTCTCACACTCCCCCTCTCTCACACTCCCCCTCTCTCACACTCCCCCTCTCTCACACTCCCCCTCTCTCACACTCCCCCTCTCTCACACTCCCCCTCTCTCACACTCCCCCTCTCTCACACTCCCCCTCTCTCACACTCCCCCTCTCTCACACTCCCCCTCTCTCACACTCCCCCTCTCTCACACTCCCCCTCTCTCACACTCCCCCTCTCTCACACTCCCCCTCTCTCACACTCCCCTCTCTCACACTCCCCCTCTCTCACACTCCCCCTCTCTCACACTCCCCCTCTCTCACACTCCCCTCTCTCACACTCCCCTCTCTCACACTCCCCCTCTCTCACACTCTCTCTCTATCCTCTCCCACTCTCTTTCTCCTCTCCCTCTCTCTCATACACCCACACACCCCACACACCCCACACACCCACACACACACCCACCACACACACACACCCCAACACCCCAACACACACACACCCAACACCCAACACACACACACCCAACACCCCAACACACACACCCCAACACCCCAACACACACACCCCAACACCCCAACACACACACACCCAACACCCCAACACACACACCCAACACCCAACACACACACCCCAACACCCAACACACACACCCCAACACCCCAACACACACACACCCAACACCCCAACACACACACCCCAACACCCCAACACACACACCCCAACACCCCAACACACACACCCCAACACCCCAACACACACACCCCAACACCCCAACACACACACCCCAACACCCCAACACACACACCCACGCGCACACACACACCCAACGCAACACACACACCAACGCAACACACACACCCCAACGCAACACACACACCCAACGCAACACACACACCCCAACGCAACACACACACCCCAACGCAACACACACACCCCACGCAACACACACCCCAACGCAACACACACACCCCAACGCAACACACACACCCCAACGCAACACACACACCCCAACGCAACACACACACCCCAACGCAACACACACACCCCAACGCAACACACACACCCCAACGCAACACACACACCCCAACGCAACACACACACCCCAACGCAACACACACACCCCAACGCACACACCCCAACACCCCAACGCACACACCCCAACGCACACACCCAACACACACACCCCAACACACACACCCCAACACACACACCCCAACACACACACCCCAACACACACACCCCAACACACACACCCCAACACACACACCCCAACACACACACCCCAACACACACAACCAACACCCCAACACACACACCCCAACACACACCCCAACACACACACCCCAACACACACACCCCAACACACACACCCAACACACACACCCCAACACACACACCCCAACACACACACCCCAACACACACACCCCAACACACACACCCCAACACACACACCCCAACACACACACCCCAACACACACACCCCAACACACACACCCCAACACACACACCCCAACACACACACCCAACACACACACCCCAACACACACACCCCAACACACACACCCCAACACACACACCCCAACACACACACCCCAACACACACACCCCAACACACACACCCCAACACACACACCCCAACACACACACCCCAACACACACACCCCAACACACACACCCCAACACACACACCCAACACACACACCCCAACACACACACACCCCAACACACACACCCCAACACACACACTCCAACACACACACCCCAACACACACACACCAACACCAACGCAACACACACCAACACACACACCAACACACACACCAACGCCAACACACACCAACGCCAACACACCAACACACACCAACGCAACACACACCAACGCAACACACACCAACGCAACACACACCAACGCAACACACACCAACGCAACACACACCAACGCAACACACACACACACACCCCGACACCCACACCCAACACCCACACCCCAACACACACACCCCAACACACACACCCAACGCAACACACACACCCAACGCAACACACACACCCCAACGCAACACACACACCCCAACGCACACACACACGCCACGCACACACACGCCAACGCAACACACACACGCCAACGCAACACACACACGCCAACGCAACACACACACGCCAACGCAACACACACACGCCAACGCAACACACACACGCCAACGCAACACACACACGCCAACGCAACACACACACGCCAACGCAACACACACACGCCAACGCAACACACACACGCCAACGCAACACACACACGCCAACGCAACACACACACGCCAACGCAACACACACGCCACGCAACCAACACACACGCCAACGCAACACACACACGCCAACGCAACACACACACGCCAACGCAACACACACACGCCAACGCAACCACACACGCCAACGCAACACACACACGCCAACGCAACACACACACGCCAACGCAACACACACACGCCAACGCAACACACACACGCCAACGCAACACACACGCAACGCAACACACACGCCAACGCAACACGCAACGCACACACGCCAACGCAACACACACGCCAACGCAACACACACGCCAACGCAACACACACGCCAACGCAACCCACGCCAACGACACACGCCAACGCAAACACACACGCCAACGCAACACACACGCCAACGCAACACACACGCCAACGCAACACACACGCCAACGCAACACACACGCCAACGCACACACACGCCAACGCAACACACACGCCAACGCAACACACACGCCAACGCAACACACACGCCAACGCAACACACACGCCACTCAACACACACGCCAACGCAACACACACGCAACGCAACACACACGCCAACGCAACACACACCAACGCAACACACACCAACGCAACACACCACCAACGCAACACACACCAACGCAACACACACCAACGCAACACACCACCCAACGCCAACCACACACCAACGCAAACACACACCAACGCAACACACACCAACGCAACACACACCAACGCAACACACACCAACGCAACACACACCAACGCAACACACACAACGCAACACACACCAACGCAACACACACCAACGCAACACACACCAACGCAACACACACCAACGCAACACACACCAACGCAACACACACCAACGCAACACACACCAACGCAACACACACCAACGCAACACACACCAACGCAACACACACCAACGCAACACACACCAACACACACACACCAACACACACACACCAACACACACACAACCAACACACACACACCAACACACACACACCAACACACACACACCAACACACACACACAACACACACACACACCAACACAACACACACAACCAACACACACACCAACACACACACACCAACACCAACACACACCAAACCAACACACACAGCCCAACACCAACGCACACACCACACCAACACACACCACACCAACACACATAACACACACGCCACACACAAACACACACAACACCCCCCCAACACCAACATACACACGCCCACACACACAACACACACCACACCAACACACACCACACCAACACACACAACTCACACACCCCAACACCAACGCACACACCACACCAACACACACCAACACACACCAACACACACCAACACACAACATACACACACCACTCACACAACACCCACATACCAACACACCATCACATACAGCAACACACACACACACCCAGACCCCCCCCCCTCCCACACACACAGACATTTGTAAGTCTGTGGAATTAATTTCCAACCAATCCCCACGTCCAAGAGACAGATCGTTCCTGGGGAAATTCGACTGGGATTTGAAGAAATGCCCGGTATGCGAGCGAGCCGGAGTGGGAGCTCGATCACCATTGCATGATTTTATTGAATGGGATGGTTGGGATGTGTGGTGGGGGTAGGTTGGGGGGACAGGTGAGAGACACTCCCCCTTCCCTCTCCCCCCTTCCTCTCCCCTCTCCCCCCTTCCTCTCCCCTCTCCCCCCTCTCCCCTCCCCTCTGCCCCCCTCTCCCCTCCCCTCTGCCCCCCTCTCCCCTCCCCTCTGCCCCCCTCTCCCTCCCCTCTGCCCCCCTCTCCCCTCCCTCTGCCCCCCCTCCCCTCTGCCCCCCTCCCCTCTGCCCCCCCCTCCCCTCTGCCCCCCCTCCCCTCTGCCCCCCCCTCCCCTCTGCCCCCCCCTCCCTCTGCCCCCCCCTCCCCTCTGCCCCCCCTCCCCTCTGCCCCCCCCTCCCCTCTGCCCCCCCCTCCCCTCTGCCCCCCCCTCCCCTCTGCCCCCCCTCCCCTCTGCCCCCCCTCCCTCTGCCCCCCCTCCCCTCTGCCCCCCCACCCTCTTCCCCCCTACCCCTCTCCCTCCTACCCCCTACCCCCCCTCCCCCTCCCTCTCTTCCTCTCCCGCCCCTCCTCCTCCCCCCCCCAAAAAAACTGTAGTGGTACACGACCATAGTGGGCCGGATCTCGAATAACGATGAGTCGAATACAGGAGGGAGATAGAGAACCTAGTGGAGTGGTGTAGCGACAACAATCTCTCCCTCAATGCCAGCAAAACTAAAGAGCTGGTCATTGACTTCAGGAAGCAAAGTATTGTACACACCCCTGTCAGCATCAACGGGCGAGGTGGGAGATGGTTAGCAGTTTCAAATTCTAGGGGTACACATCTCCAAAAATCTGTCCTGGTCCACCCACGTCGACACTACCACCAAGAAAGCACAACAGCGCCTATACTTCCTCAGGAAACTAAGGAAATTCGGCATGTCCACATTGACTCTTACCAACTTTTACAGATGCACCATAGAAAGCATCCTATCGGGCTGCATCACAGCCTGGTATGGCAACTGCTCGGCCCAGGACCGCAAGAAACTTCAGAGAGTCGCGAACACCGCCCAGTCCATCGCACGAATCTGCCTCCCATCCACTGACTCCATCTACACCTCCCGCTGCCTGGGGAAAGCGGGCAGCATAATCAAAGATCCCTCCCACCCGGCTTACTCGCTCTTCCAACTTCTTCCATCGGGCAGGAGATACAGAAGTCTGAGAACACGCACGAACAGACTCAAAAACAGCTTCTTCCCCACTGTCACCAGACTCCTAAACGACCCTCTTATGGACTGACCACATTAACACTCCACCCTGTATGCTTCATACCGATGCCGGTGTATTTACAGTCTGTATTTATTGTATGTTCTGGGCGGCATTCTGTGATCCTGAGGCTTAGTGTTGACGGTGTCAGAAACGCCGCGTTTCCCGACGGTGTCAACACGGCCTCAGGATCAGCAATTCTGGCCCCCACAGGGGGCCAGCACGGCCCTGGAGCGACCCTCGCTGCTCCAGCTGCTGATCCCGGCGTCAACTGGGCGCCGCGGGGTCTGCGCCGTGCACTGTGGCCAACTTCTCCGCGCCGGCCCCGACGCAACGTGGCGCAGGGCTACAGGGGGCGCCCCAGGGTCGGACC